>NC_092093.1:76828767-77128767 GCF_045679555.1 Salvelinus alpinus
TAGGTCTGACACCAGGGCCCCTCTTCCTCCTCATCATCCAGTTCTTATCCCTCTTTTTCTTCATCATCATCATTATTATTATTATTATTAAGATCAGCTCCTCACCATCACTCACCCAGATGGATTCTCCAGTGTAACCCAGGTTGAAACTGTAGGCATCAGTCTTATCTGTATCTGTCCACAGGCGTTAGAATGCCAGTTGGGGTGTTTAACGCTTGGCCCCATAAAGATGGCTGGTTCAGACACCTGCATACACCATACAGTACACATGTATGTTAACAACTGCATTATAACCTAATGTCCTTGCATGGGTATTTTATGTCATTGAGTGTGTATATATAGGGTATAGTGTGGCAGGTAGCCTAGCGGTTAAGAGCATTGGGCCAGTCAGCGAAAGGTCGCTGGTTTGAATCCCCGAGCCGACTAGGTGAAATATTCCGTCGCCGTGCTCTTGTAAAGTAGCTCTGGATACCAGCATCTGCTAATAACCAAAATGTAAAATGAACATGATTGTTTCAATGCTTCCTCGTTGTCTTATATGAATAATTAATAGTCATACTACAATTATAACATAATTTACTTAAGATAATCAAGTCCTTGTAATGTACATTGATTGCTTTGTTATTGCTTTTTTTATTGCCTGTTTGCTTGGCTCAATTAGCGCCAAATCAACAATCAATCTCAGATGCATTTTATGGTAACATTTTAATTTAACATGCAGCCAAAGCTGTTGTTTCATCACGTTGTGGATAGCATCCTGAGCGATTTTTGTATTAAAGAAGCCGTTCTTTTAATAATTCATATGGAAATAAATGAACATGTTGAGCTCATTGCATCTGTTTAAAGGACATACGTGTTCAATAACTTCTTTCATCGACCTCAAGGGAATAAACGTGTGTGTGTGTATGTGCGCGTGCCATGCAGTAATAGATACATTGCCTTAATGGTCTGCTCTTCTGCTATGTTAATTGCAGTTACACAGCAGCAACACATTATTATTTACTTGCATAATTCATGGTTGTCTGTTTGAAACGCATCTTGTTGTTCCAAGATGCTCTCAGTAAGTATTACATCCAGCTCCTTTAGCATTCGTCCCAAATGGCACCCTATTCTATAGTGCACTACTTTTGACTAAGGCTCCTAGGGCTCTGGCTAAAAGTAGCGCACTATGTAAGGAATAGGGTGTCATTTGGGATGCGGGCTTTCTCTCTCTTCCTTTCTACATCTACCAAGTAATACAATAGGTAAAGTAAAGACGGCTTTATTGAATTTACCTGTAGGATTTTCCCCCCACCGTTTCAGCTGCGGCGTTCTGAAAGTATTTTGTTTGCCTCTGACATCTGGTAATGTTTGTCATTACTCTTGTGTGTGTGTCCCTGAGAGGCTGGGAAACGAGTGTCACAGAAAACGTCTGGAGCCCCATTTCTCTTCAATGGAAGGGAATGTTATCCTATTCAGAGGAAGGCATGTGATGTATAACATAGGAAGTACAGAGAGGTTGTCTTCCAGTTTGACTCACAGTAACCCGTGAGTCACTGTTGTTGGCGGAGAGAGTGAGTTTGGCTGTTACATATAAAATGTTACGGTCATGATGCTGAAAGGTGTTTTACTCTCCATTTCATGTACACAGTCCACACGCACGAGCACAAACACATCATAGAAATAGACACGGGTACAGTACACACACATTATGCTAGATACAGTAAGTGCATTTACCTACAAACCCCTCACACACACACTCACACACACACATATATAGACCCATATGTGGTGTGCATGCACCCTATCCTCCCTCCCTCCTCTATCTGAATTCCAGCGATAGCACCTCGGCCTCTAATGTAGCAAATGTACATCAGCCTTATCGCCCGGCTTATGCACAGATAGCAACTTGTATCTTCGAGGCAAAGCAAGTGAATTATCTTCTACGTCTGTTATCGCTCATTTCTTCCCCCTGCTTTGGAGAGGAGAGGGGGAGGGGAGGAGAGAGGAGAGAGGAGAGCAGGGGAGAGGAGAGAGGAGAGCAGGGGAGAGGAGAGGAGAGGAGGGAGGGGAGGGGAGGGGAGAGGAGAGGAGAGGAGAGGAGAGGAGAGGAGAGGAGAGGAGAGGAGAGGAGAGGAGAGGAGAGGAGAGGAGAGGAGAGGAGAGGAGAGGAGAGGAGAGGAGAGGAGAGGAGAGGAGAGGAGAGCCCAGCCCCTGTGGGATGCGTATGATGAGATGAAGAGCTGAAAGGCAGTTTATCCTTCCGTTTGTACCATTACATTAATTTAAGAAAGCAAACAGCCCGAATGAGACTTCTCCCCATCTCCAGCTCCTACACTACAGTGTACGTGTCCAAAATGGCACCCTATTCCCTACAGTATATAGTGCACTACTTTTGACCAGAGCCCTATGGGTCCTATAAAGGCAATAGTGTGCAATTTGGTACATAACATCTGTGTTTCACTGTTAAATGGATCAAGCTGATTTGAATGCATAGTACAGTATGTACACTGAATAAAAATATAAACACAACATGTAAATTGTTGCTTTTATGAGCTGAAATAAAAGATCCCCGAAATGTTCCACACACAAAAAGCGTATTTCTCTCCAATTTTGTGCACAAATTCGTTTACATCACTCTTAGTGAGCATTTTCCTTTGCCAAGATAATCCATCCATCTGATAGGTGTGGCATATTAAGAAGCTGATTAAACAGCATGATCATTACACACGTGCACCTTGTGCTGGGGACAATAAAAGGCCACTCTAAAAATGTACAGTTTTTTCACACAACACAATGACACAGATGCCCCAAGTTTTGAGGGAGCGTGCAATTGGCATGCCGACTGCAGTAATGTCTGCCAGATCTGTTCCCAGAGAATTGAATGTTAATTTCTCTACCATAAGCCGTCTCTAACGTCATTTTAGAGAATTTGGCAGAACTGGAAGACCACGTGTATGGCGTCATGTGGGCGAGCAGTTTGTGGATGTCAACGTTGTGAACAGAGTGCCCCATGGTGGTGGTGGGGTTATGGTATGGGCAGGCATAAGTTACTGACAATGAACGAAAAATGTCATTTTATCAATGGAATTTTAAATGCACAGAGATACCGGGATGAGATCCTGATGCCCATTGTTGTTCCATTCATCCGCTGCCATCATCTCATGTTTCACCATGATAATACGCAAGGATCTGTACACAATTCCTGGAAGCTGAACATGTCCCATGTCTTCCATGGCCTGCATACTCACCAGACATGTCACCCATTGAGCAGGTTTGGGATGCTCTGGATTGACGTTTGCGACAGAATGTTCCAGTTCCCGCCAATTCCAGCAGCTTCGCACAACCATTGAAGAGGAGTGGGACAACATTACACAGGCCACAATCAACATCCTGATCAACTCTATGCGATGCAAATGGTGGTCACACCAGATACTGGTTTTCTGATCCACACCCCTACCTTTTTCAAGGTGCCTGTCACCAACAGATGCATATTTGTATTTCCAGTCCATAGATTAGGGCCTAATGACTTTACTTCAATTGACTGATTTCCTTATATGAAGTGTAACTCAGTAAAATCTTTGCAAATGTTTATATTTTTATTCAGTATATTTTATCAGTGTCCTTCATAGGTGCCTTGCCTCAGAGATAGACTACACTAGGCTGTACTACACCTAATGACTTTTCAGCGGGAACATGAAAGGAATGTTCTCATTTAGGAACGAAAGAACGATGCCCCCTGGAAGATGAAGGGTTGGAGCGAGGCAGGGGCCTAGTCGAGATGTGTGCACCCCGAGGGCAGTTCATTCTCAGCATTTAGCTGCAGTAAATAGGGAGTTAATCCCATGCAGCACGTCTAAAGGCTTTGGGGAATCTCTGACATCGCTCAATATTGTGCACTGGTGAAGCAATGTATGCCTTAAGAATGTGTTATGAAGTCCTTATGTCGGGACCCTTCAAGTAAAGTTACGAATATTTATTTTTGCTTCTTAATTCAGAATATTCCATCAATGCAAAGCGAGAGCGGCACTCAGTTTCCAATGCTAGATTAATCTCTTGTACATAAACATAAACGGTACCGTAGATTGTTCATGACACATGAGTGCATGAGATAACCAGCAGCATTAGTTACGGTGCTTGGGTTTTTCGTCACTGGTTATTCGGACAAATCACAATTTCGCAGGTGTTAGCATCTTTTGAATTACGGAAGGGGAGGGTACATATGGCCCATAAACTTACAAAGAGAGCGGGTGGAGCTCTTCATTCCGCTTTCGATCCTCGTTCTATCTCTTCTCTTAACAGGTATGGACCCTAGAACTTAATCGAGCATCTGACCAATAATGCAAGACATTCATTCAGGGTTAATCAAGATTAATGCTAGATTGCATAATTGACAGCACAACACACACACCGCACGCTATAAACAAACAAACTACATTGTCATCCTAGATTGCACTTTATGAGACCTGTTTTGATTGAACACTTTGACTTGGTTTCCGGGTCACGGGGAGGAGGAGGTTCTTCCTATTTTGTGACTACTACTGTAGCTATGCTCTGCAGTATCTCTGTGAGCCTTTTAATATCTAGACACTTCTCCCATGATGGATAACCCAATTTCATAACCTAATCATGGGTCCCACTGCAAACATAGCATCCCCAGTTTCATATTAGATATCCTCTACTACGACACAGAGCAAGCAAAAATAGACTGGGTGATAAATGTGATTGAAAAGCAGGTGATCGAGGAGGAGAGCGGGTGACAGAGGGCTCATCACACAGCACGTCAGCACGCAGATGACTCCCTCGGATGACTTCCTCAGATGACTTCCTCTCTCTTCTCTTTTTTCCTTCCTATATCCTCTATATCATACCCTTTGTCTTTCCGATACTGTAGTTCCATCTCCCAACCAAAACAATAACCAACCTAATCCCCCACATATAGTATCTAATCCCCCACATATAGTATTTTATCCCCCACATATAGTATCTAATCCCCCACATACAGTATTTTATCCCCCACATATAGTATCTAATCCCCCACATACAGTATCTAATCCCCCACATATAGTATCTAATCCCCCACATACAGTATCTAATGTACAATGCATTGAGAAGGTATTCAGATCTCCTTCCTCTGCCCGTCATCAATCTACACACTATATCCAATAATGACAAAGCAAAAGTAGGTTTTTACACATTTTTGCTAATTTATATATTTTTCAAACCTTGAAATATCATATTTACATAAGTATTCAGACCCTTTACTCAGTATTTGTTGAAACACCTTGAAACACGTGATTACAGCCTGGAAGACCACGTGTATGGCGTCATGTGGGTACGTGTATGGCGTCTTGGGTATGACGCTTCAAGCTTGGCACACCTGTATTTGGGTAGTTTCTCCCATTCTTCTCTGCAGATCCTCTCAAGCTCTGTCAGGTTGGATATGGAGCGTCGCTGCACAGCATTTTTCAGGTCTCTCCAGAGATGTTAGATCAGGTTCAAGTCCGGTCTCTGGCTGGCCACTCAAGGACATTCAGAGTCATGTTCCGAAGCCACTCCTGTGTTGTCTTGGCTGTGTGCTTAGTGTCGTTGTCCTGTTGGAAGGTGAACCTTCGCCCCAGTCTGAGGTCCTGAGCACTCTGGAGCAGGTTTTCATCAAGGATCTCTATGTACTTTGCTACGTTCATCTTCCCCTCGATCCTGACTAGTCTCCCAGTCCCTGCCGCTGAAAAACGTTCCCACAGCATGACACTGCCACCACCATGCTTCACCGTAGGGATGGTGCCAGGTTTCCTTCAGGCATGACACTTGGTATTCAGGCCAAATAGTTGCATCTTGGTTTCCTCAGACCATAGAATTTTGTTTCTCATGGTCTGAGAGTCTTTAGGTGCCTTTTGGCAAACATCAAGCGGGCTGTCATGTGCCTTTCACTGAGGAGTGGCTTCCATCTGGCCACTCTACCATAAAGGTCTGATTGGTGGATTGCTGCAGAGATGGTTGCCCTTCTGGAAGGTTCTCCCATTTCATCAGAGGAACTATGGAGCTCAGTCAGAGTGACCATTGGGTGTGACCGTCACCTCCCTGACCCCGATTGCTCAATTTTGGCCGGGTGGCCAGCTCTAGGAAGCGTCTTGGTGGTTCCAAACTTCTTCCATTTAAGAATGATGGAAGCCACTGTGTTCTTGGGGACCTTCAATGCTGCAGACATTTTTTGGTACCCTTCCCTAGATCTGTGCCTCAACACAATCCTGTCTTGAAGCTCTACGGTCAATTCCTTTGACCTAATGGCTTGGTTTTTGCTCTGACATGCACTGGCAACTGTGGGACCTTATATAGACAGGTGTCTGCCTTTCCAAATCAAGGATGATCAATGGAAACAGGATGCACCTAAGCTCTATTTCGGGTCTCATATCAAAGAGTCTGAATACTTATGTATATAAGGCATTTCTGTTTTTGAATTTCAACACATTTCCCAAAATTTTGAAAAACCTGATTTCGCTTTGTCATTATAGGGTATTGTGTGTAGATTGATGAGGAAAATGTTTTTTATTTAATCAATTTTAGAATAAGGCTGTAATGTAACAAAATGTGTAAAAAGTCAAGGGGTCTGAATACTTTCCGAATGCACTGTATTTCTCTACTGTAGATTATCAATACAGGCTAAATGATACAGTCCAGCTGTAATATCTAGTTTCTGGATGTTTTTTAGTGGGTGTATTGTAGCCAGGGAAGGCATTGTTTGTTTTGGTTGTAATTGGCTGTTGTCAGCACCAACAACTAGGCCTTTTTCTGTGGGCTGTGGGCTGATGTGGGCTGATGGGCTGATGGTGCAACCCCCGGTCTTAACCACAGAAAATCTGCCTACCTACTCTGTGCTTTTAACATGCTTTAACAATTTATGAGGTAGGCCTACAGTATGTCTGGGGAAATTTCAGAAAATAGTTTTTGGTGCTATAGCTGTCAGTTTGACATTTGTGTGTGTGTATGTGTGTGTGTGAGTTTGTAAGTCCTAGGCAGTGTAAGCCGGATGAGGTTTAGTTTATTCTAATCTAAAGCCAGGAACATAATTAAATTTACCTTACCCACATCTCTAGCCAAGGAGCCTGTGGATGCCGTGCACTCAGTCTAAAGAATGGCATTAGTCCCCTATTTTAAGAGCAGTATCCATATTCCTTTGTCAGTCGTACTATTGTCGTTCCAATTCCCTGCGTAGAACAAGCTCCTAGCTAGCAGCAAATCGGATCTCTTGGAGAGCCATTGTAATTACTGGGAGCTGAATGGGTGAATACTTTCAAATCCACAGGACTGATGAGTGGCACATTCCATCTGTCTTAATCCTTGTTCACATATCAGAGATCATGTCTTGGGGAAGAAAGAGTGAAACAATCCACTGCTTTGTATGTGTATGTGTGTGTGTGTGTGTGTGTGTGTGTGTGTGTGTGTGTGTGTGTGTGTGTGTGTGTGTGTGTGTGTGTGTGTGTGTGTGTGTGTGTGTGTGTGTGTGTGTGTGTATGTGTGTGTGTGTGTGTGCCATTGTGTGGATACTTGTGTGTGTGTACCATTGTGTGGGTACTTGTGTGTGTGTGTGTGTATGTGTATGCCTGTGTGTTTTACTGTACATGACTACATCCTCATCTCCTCTGTGCATGACCTCTTTTTTCCTGTCAGGTACATTAAGCAGAGCAGACCGGTTCCATGAGGCCTGGGACCTAGAGGGGGGAGAATGGTCGTCTTCCCCCTTTACAGTGCTCCTCAGGGGTCTGGATAGAGCATTAACGGCCTCTCTATGGAGCCTCAGTGGGGACAGGAGCAGTGGTTTATCAGGCAACCTGAGACCCAGACCCAGAGGCCAGCAGCCTGCCTTAATGCCATCGGATTGGCCTGTGAAAACCACATTTGTTTAGCGCTTAGCTAGCGAGAGAATAATGACAGCCACTCTCTCTCTTATTGACTGTCTGTAATGGCAGAGTGATGTCATAAGCAGTCTTTCTGCTCTGCTCCAGACGTCTAGGCTGTATCCCAAATAGCACCCTATTCCATATATAATGCACTACTTTTGACCAAAGCCCTTTGGACCATGGTCAAAAGTAGTGAACTAAATAGGGAATAGGTTGGTATTTGGGACACGGACGTCTAGTTCCTGGTGCCAGAGGTTCTTGGGTTCTGTTTAAGAGAAATTGGCGTTGTCTTATAAAGAGGACTGGGGAATGTGATGTCTCTCCCCATAAACCTGGGACGTTTTGTTTATTCCGTAATAGATTGGAAGGAAGGTTAATAACCGCTGGCATTTTAACCCAGTCAGTCTTATTGAATTGCTTCAGATGATTGGCCCAAACCACATGCAGATCTTTGGTAAGACAAAATGTTTCTCCTCTCTTCCTACCTTCCCTGCCTCCCTCCCTCCATCCAATTCATATCCCAGATTTCTCTCTCTCTTTCACACTCTCTCTTTCTCTCTCCCTCTGTGTGACAGCTTATTCTGAGGACGTATGTGTGTGTGCGCCTTCCTCCTATCCGTTAGTTTAACTGCTGTGCGTCCAGGTGAGCGGAGTAGTGGTTAATGGGCTCTAAGTGTCCCTGAGAGAGAGACACCATGGAACCACTTCTCCCTGTCACCCATATTAAACATAAAGAATCACATGGCCCTGTCGTTATGGCCATCGTTAAAGACGTCCAACATGGAACGTGGTTCATCTTCCCGGGTTAATGGCCATGTTTTAGTGTTACTCGGGGTATCAATTAAAACCCACATCACTTTTATGACCTGTTCTCGGAAGTATGTGTGTGTGTGTGTGTGTGTGTGTGTGTGTGTGTGTGTGTGTGTGTGTGTGTGTGCGCGCACTGCACGTGTGTGTGTGTATGTTCCTTTTTACTAGTGATTGTCGGGAACGTGAACAGTATTTTGGAAAGGTTTTATGTTAGTGACAATATTGTGGTGTTAGAAATCCACATATCCCACACACTGCAGACAGAAAGCAATAGATGAATAATGCAAGACAATTGGATGGGAGAGAGCTTTGTGAAAGCTGAATGTAATAGACTACTCAGTACGGGAATGTGGGCCTTCTCTTCCTGCTGCTAAATCAAAGTGTTTCCATTTGGCAGACGCTTTATTCTTAGCCGAGAGAGGCTGTGTTTTGTCAATCCACCACAACTGTGACATTGACAGTAAAAGCAACAACAAAAAACTGACCTCACAGTAGACGGAGAGGGAAGGAGGGACATAGAGAGGTCGAGAGAGAGCTCCTTGGCTCAACCCCTGCTAAGGAAACATATCACATTGGAATGGTATTGTTTAAACATGCAGAATTGGATATGAAAATATGACGGTTTTCTGGAAAGACTTAAAGGGATACTTTGGGATTTTGGCAATGTGGCCATTTATTTACTTCCCTAGAGTCAGATGAACCTGTGGATCCCCATTTGTATGTCTCTGTGTCCAGTATGAAGGAAGTTGGTGATACCCATAGACTTCCAGTCATTGCGCAAACGCTTGTTGGCATTGGCTCACAAAACTACCTCTAACTTCCTTCATACTGGACACAGAGACATACAAATGTAATCCACTACTTCCACACATCTGACTCTGGGGAAGTAGATTAAGGACCTCATTGTCAAAATCCCGAAGTATCCCTTTAAAGCCCCAGATTTAGAAATGGAATGAGATGGTGGGTCATGGCAGTAATGAGGTCTCTCTCTCGCTGTCTTTTTCTTTCTCTCTCTCTCTCTCTCTCCCTCGCTCTTTCTCTCTCTCCCTCGCTCTCTCACGCTTTCTCTCTCTCTCTCCCTCGCTCTCTCACGCTTTCTCTCTCTCTCTCTCTCTCTCTCTCTCTCTCTCTCCCTCTCTCTCCCTCTCTCTCCCTCTCTCGCTCTCTCTCGCTCTCTCACGCTTTCTCTCTCCCTCTCTCTCGCTCTCTCACGCTTTCTCTCTCCCTCTCTCGCTCTCTCACGCTTTCTCTCTCCCTCTCTCGCTCTCTCACGCTTTCTCTCTCTCTCTCTCTCTCTCTCTCTCTCTCTCTCTCTCTCTCTCTCTCTCTCTCTCTCTCTCTCTCTCTCTCTCTCTCTCTCTCACTTTGCCTCTCTCTCGCTCTGCCTCTCTCTCGCTCTGCCTCTCTCTCTCTGCACCTCTCTCTGTGCCTCCTATGTCTGTCTGTCTCTCTCTCTTAATTACCCTAGCTCTTGCTCTCCCTCTCTCTCAAACCAAGGCTAAATATTCTGAATAAAGCACTGATTCAAGGAGAGCGAGAGAAAGGAAGAAAGAAATTATATATTTTATACGGTAGCTGCTGTGTCCTCTTTGTCTGTTTTAATGGCCTCGTGGCTATTTTGGCCTCTTTTTGGGGGGCTGTTATTTAGGCCCTATGGAGGCAGTGAATAAGCACTCCAACACCGAGCGAGGGTTCAGCGTTTTCATACTGCCCATGGAAATGAGGGGAGAGTGAAAAACTCTGTCACATGCACACCCTCCTCCCTCATCCCTCCCTCTTCCTCCCTCCACCACACAGCCCGGGCTGAATAAAAACCTCCAAAGCTGATTAGTCAAACTTGTGATTTCCAATTTCAAACCCCAGACACAAATCCCTGCACTTAATATCCATGGTAGAAGCGATTCGGGCCCTGCCTCTGCCCCTGTCTCTGCCTCGGCCTCCACTCGCCTTCAGGCTGGCAGGCAGGGTCCTCTGTTAGCAGTTTATTCAGAGTGGATGGAGAAGAGGATGAAGGGGAGGAAGAAAAAAGAGAAGATAGAAATGGTAGTGTTTACGATAATCCCACGCTACAGAAGTCAGTGTCTCTTTAGAAGTGCTCATTTAGAACCTCCCATACTTCATGAATCCTGAAGCAGAGTGACACATTTTAACTGGAATGTCTGATTTAATCCAGAGTTCTATAAAAGGCAAGAATACAGAGACAACGGAGAGAATGAGGCAAAGAGAGATGGGGAGGCTGAATGTAGTCTAATCTAGTCCACGGCCTTCTACCTCCCCGGTGAGGAGCAGCTGTAAGCGCCTATCCCATCATTCATCTCTCTCTCCAGGCCATGGTGAGGTGCTCTGCTGTGATCCCCAACACGCTCCGTAACCCCCCCTCCCTTCTCGCCTCCCTCCCCATAACTCACCCCCACCAGGGGCTCTTTAAACATCCCCCTTAGCCATTATTCTAACGTTAAATTAACCAGAGAGGGAAACACTGAATGAAAAGCAACCACCCCACTGGACCATAACTCTCCAGATATCTATTAGTTAATCTCCACTAGTCGGCCATTAGGGAATGTAGGGGGAGAATGGTCGGCCATGTACTGTACGTAGAGTATTCCCCTGGGAGAGGTAAAGAGAAATAGTCCAACGATAAAGCCTGTACGGTTCATAATTCTTCGCCAGAATAAGGCTGTACAGGTCATAATTCAGTGCCAGTAGAATCCTCTATGGTGGGACATAATTATGAGGTTTATATACTGGAGCTGTCACCACAGCGTTATTGTGGGTTCAAGTGGGATGGCCTTTAGGTTTATTGTGTTTGATTACTGTGTTTTTGAAAATGCAGCAAGTATAAGACATTTTAAAGGCCCACTTCATGCTTTTTAACAAGTTATAAAGCATCATACCTGCTGGCTTTATTTGAATTGTATTTATTTATTTGACCTTTATTTAACTAGGCAAGTCAGGTAAGAACAAATTCTTGTTTACAATGACTGCCTACCCCGGCCAAACCCTAACCTGGACGACGCTGGGCCAATTGTGCGCCGCCCTATGGGACTCCAAATCGCGGCCAGTAGTGATACAGCCTGGAATTGAACCAGGGTCTGTAGTGACGCTTCTAGCACTGAGATGCAGTGGCTTAGACCGCTGCGCCACTCGGGAGCCATTTTTGTAACACAAAATCATTGGGTGAGCCGCCATACAGTACCTATCGTAGAATGGGGATTTGGGGGGGTCACAAAGGGAAATTGATTCATACATGATATTAAATGGATTTATACATGTTATAGCATATTAACATGGACCGTCAAGCTATTTTATTCTCTGATTCTCTAGATTATCAGAATAAATTGTGTAAAATAATTGGATGAATCATTCGAATCTGTCCTTATTGCCATTATCTCAATAAAAGTTATAGCGCAAGATAGGCCACACATAAGGGTATGCATACACACATGCACGCACACACATACTCTCAAAAAGGGTTTCAAGTTACCACGTCTGGCAAATACTTTCCGTGCAGCAGAACTTTTTGACGTTTGAACCTTTAATTCTAGTTAGGTTCTTAAGTAAATTGCTCGCAGTTATCATTCCAGGTCTGCTTGAGCACTTTTTCTTTTCTTATCCCCCCCTCTTCTCCTCCATCTATTTAGAACAGGAGAAGGGGGGGGGGGGGGGGTTAGAACCCTGAGGAGATGTCAGTCATCCATCAGAATCCCAGGTCAATTTGCCAAATGTGTCACATCACCTCCTCCCCGGTGTCAGGAGTCCTCATTAAAGGGCACAGGGTAAACTAAGGAAGTGAAGGAGCCTTCCTCTTCATTATTCAGAGTCCCCTGCGACCTCCTCACCTCCTACACACACCCCGTAGACCCCAATACCCTTTATAACCCCCCCCCCCCCCCCCCCTCCCTTTCCCCCCAGGCTACCTATCTGCTCGGTGTGTATCACACAAATAACTCTTTCATTCTCACTCTCTCCTTGTTTCAATTCAATTGTAGGGCTTTATTGGCACGGGAAACATATGTTTCCATTGCCAAAGCAAGTGAAATAGATAATGAACAGAAGTGAAATAAACAATGAAAAATGAACAGTAAACATTACACTCACAAAAGTTCCAAAAGAATAAAGACATTTCAAATGTCATATTATGTATATATACAGTGTTGTAACGATGTGCAAATAGTTCAAGTACAAAAGGGAAAATAAATATGGGTTATATTTACAATGGTGTTTGTTCTTCACTGGTTGTCCTTTTCTTGTGGCAACAGGTCACACATCTTCTTGCTGTGATGGCACACTGTGGTATTTCACACAATAGATATGGGAGGTTCCAGGTCTCAGGCAGCCTCTGGAACTGCCGATCTGCGGCCAACAAGGCAGAGTTCATCTCAGCCTATGCTTCCCTCCAGTCCCTCGACTTCTTGGCACTGACGGAAACATGGATTACCACTGATAACACTGCTACTCCTACTGCTCTCTCCTCGTCTGCCCACGTGTTCTCGCACACCCCGAGAGCTTCTGGTCAGCGGGGTGGTGGCACTGGGATCCTCATCTCTCCCAAGTGGACATTCTCTCTTTCTCCCCTGACCCATCTGTCTATCGCCTCCTTTGAATTCCATGCTGTCACAGTTACCAGCCCTTTCAAGCTTAACATCCTTATCATTTATCGCCCTCCAGGTTCCCTTGGAGAGTTCATCAATGAGCTTGACGCCCTGATAAGTTCCTTTCCTGAGGATGGCTCACCTCTCACAGTTCTGGGTGACTTTAACCTCCCCACGTCTACCTTTGACTCATTCCTCTCTGCCTCCTTCTTTCCACTCCTCTCCTCTTTTGACCTCACCCTCTCACCTTCCCCCCCTACTCACAAGGCAGGCAATACGCTTGACCTCATCTTTACTAGATGCTGTTCTTCCACTAATCTCATTGCAACTCCCCTCCAAGTCTCCGACCACTACCTTGTATCCTTTTCCCTCTCGCTCTCATCCAACACTTCCCACACTGCCCCTACTCGGATGGTATCGCGCCGTCCCAACCTTCGCTCTCTCTCCCCCGCTACTCTCTCCTCTTCCATCCTATCATCTCTTCCCTCTGCTCAAACCTTCTCCAACCTATCTCCTGATTCTGCCTCCTCAACCCTCCTCTCCTCCCTTTCTGCATCCTTTGACTCTCTATGTCCCCTATCCTCCAGGCCGGCTCGGTCCTCCCCTCCTGCTCCGTGGCTCGACGACTCATTGCGAGCTCACAGAACAGGGCTCCGGGCAGCCGAGCGGAAATGGTGGAAAACTCGCCTCCCTGCGGACCTGGCATCCTTTCACTCCCTCCTCTCTACATTCTCCTCTTCTGTCTCTGCTGCTAAAGCCAATTTCTACCACTCTAAATTCCAAGCATCTGCCTCTAACCCTAGGAAGCTCTTTGCCACCTTCTCCTCCCTCCTGAATCCTCCTCCCCCTCCTCCCCCCTCCTCCCTCTCTGCTGATGACTTCGTCAACCATTTTGAAAAGAAGGTCGACGACATCCGATCCTCGTTTGCTAAGTCAAACGACACCGCTGGTTCTGCTCACACTGCCCTACCCTGTGCTTTGACCTCTTTCTCCCCTCTCTCTCCAGATGAAATCTCGCGTCTTGTGACGGCCGGCCGCCCAACAACCTGCCCGCTTGACTCTATCCCCTCCTCTCTTCTCCAGACCATTTCCGGAGACCTTCTCCCTTACCTCACCTCGCTCATCAACTCATCCTTGACCGCTGGCTACGTCCCTTCCGTCTTCAAGAGAGCGAGAGTTGCACCCCTTCTGAAAAAACCTACACTCGATCCCTCCGATGTCAACAACTACAGACCAGTATCCCTTCTTTCTTTTCTCTCCAAAACTCTTGAACGTGCCTGCCTTGGCCAGCTCTCCTGCTATCTCTCTCAGAATGACCTTCTTGATCCAAATCAGTCAGGTTTCAAGACTAGTCATTCAACTGAGACTGCTCTTCTCTGTGTCACGGAGGCGCTCCGCACTGCTAAAGCTAACTCTTTCTCCTCTGCTCTCATCCTTCTAGACCTATCGGCTGCCTTTGATACTGTGAACCATCAGATCCTCCTCTCCACCCTCTCCTCACTCCACCCTCTCCGAGCTGGGCATCTCCGGCGCGGCCCACGCTTGGATTGCGTCCTACCTGACAGGTCGCTCCTACCAGGTGGCGTGGCGAGAATCTGTCTCCGCACCACGTGCTCTCACCACTGGTGTCCCCCAGGGCTCTGTTCTAGGCCCTCTCCTATTCTCGCTATACACCAAGACACTTGGCTCTGTCATATCCTCACATGGTCTCTCCTATCATTGCTATGCAGACGACACACAATTAATCTTCTCCTTTCCCCCCTCTGATAACCAGGTGGTGAATCGCATCTCTGCATGTCTGGCAGACATATCAGTGTGGATGACGGATCACCACCTCAAGCTGAACCTCGGCAAGACGGAGCTGCTCTTCCTCCCGGGGAAGGACTGCCCGTTCCATGATCTCGCCATCACGGTTGACAACTCCATTGTGTCCTCCTCCCAGAGTGCTAAGAACCTTGGCGTGATCCTGGACAACACCCTGTCGTTCTCAACTAACATCAAGGCGGTGACCCGTTCCTGTAGGTTCATGCTCTACAACATTCGCAGAGTACGACCCTGCCTCACGCAGGAAGCGGCGCAGGTCCTAATCCAGGCACTTGTCATCTCCCGTCTGGATTACTGCAACTCGCTGTTGGCTGGGCTCCCTGCCTGTGCCATTAAACCCCTACAACTCATCCAGAACGCCGCAGCCCGTCTGGTGTTCAACTTTCCCAAGTTCTCTCACGTCACCCCGCTCCTCCGCTCTCTCCACTGGCTTCCAGTTGAAGCTCGCATCCGCTACAAGACCATGGTGCTTGCCTACGGAGCTGTGAGGGGAACGGCACCTCCGTACCTTCAGGCTCTGATCAGGCCCTACACCCAAACAAGGGCACTGCGTTCATCCACCTCTGGCCTGCTCGCCTCCCTACCTCTGAGGAAGTACAGTTCCCGCTCAGCCCAGTCAAAACTGTTCGCTGCTCTGGCACCCCAATGGTGGAACAAACTCCCTCACGACGCCAGGTCAGCGGAGTCAATCACCACCTTCCGGAGACACCTGAAACCCCACCTCTTTAAGGAATACCTAGGATAGGATAAAGTAATCCTTCTAACCCCCCCCCCCCCCCCTTAAAAGAGTTAGATGCACTATTGTAAAGTGGTTGTTCCACTGGATATCATAAGGTGAATGCACCAATTTGTAAGTCGCTCTGGATAAGAGCGTCTGCTAAATTACTTAAATGTAAATGTAAATGTATATGGGAGTTAATCAAAATTGGATTTGTTTTGGAATTCTTTGTGGGTCTGTGTAATCTGAGGGAAGTATGTGTCTCTAATATGGACATACATTTGGCAGGAGGTTAGGAAGTGCAGCTCAGTTTCCACCTCATTTTGTGGGCAGTGTGCACATAGCCCATCTTCTCTTGAGAGCCAGGTCTGCCTACGGCGGCCTTTCTCAATAACAAGGCTATGCTCACTGAGTCTGTACATAGTCAAAGCTTTCCTTCATTTTGGGTCAGTCACAGTGGTCAGGTATTCTGCCACTGTGTACTCTCTGTATAGGGCCAAATAGCATTAGAGTTTGCGCTGTTTTTTTGTAAATTCTTTCCAATGTGTCAAGTAATTCTCTTAGTTTTCTCATGATTTGGTTGGGTCTAATTGTGTTGCTGTCCTGGGGCTCTGTGGGGTGTGTTTGTGAATAGAGTCCCAGGACCAACTTGCTTAGGGAGGCTCTTCTCCAGGTTTATTTCTCTGTAGGTGATGGCTTTGTTATGGACGGTTTGGGGACGGCTTCCTTTTAGGTGGTTGTAGAATTTAACGGCTATTTTCTGGATTTTAATTATTAGCGGGTATCTGCCTAATTCTGCTTTGCATGCATTATTTTTGTGTTTTACGTTGTACACGGAGGATATGGGTTTGTCCATATCCTTGGTTGGCGATTTGACACCAGGCCTCACAAGAATAAAGGGCAATGGGTTCTACAACTGATTCAAGTGTTTTTTGACAGATCCTAATTGGTATGTCAAATTGTATGTTTGTTTTGATGGCAAAGAAGGCCCTTCTTGCCTTGTCTCTCCGATCGTTCACAACTTTGTGGAAGTTACATGTGGCGCTGATGTTATGGCCGAGCTATGTATAGTTTTTTGTGTGCTCTAGGGCTTCTAGATGGAATTTGTATTCGTAGTCCTGGCAACTGGACCTTTTTTGGAACACCATTATTTGTATCTTACTAAGATTTACTGTCAGGGCCCAGGTCTGACAGAATCTGTGCAGAAGATCTAGGTGCTGCTGTAAGCCCTCCAGTGTTGGGGACAGAAGCACCAGATCATCAGCAAACAGTAGACATTTGACTTCAGACTCTAGTAGGGTGAGGCGGTGTGCTGCAGACTGTTCTAATGCCCTCGCCAATTCGTTGATATAAATGTTGAAGAGGGTGGTACTTAAGCTGCATCCCCGTCCCCCCCCCCCGGCCCTGTGGAAATAAATGTGTGTGTTCTTTGCCTATTTTAATTGCACACTTGTTTGTTTACATGGATTTTATAATGTCGTATTTTTTCTCTTTCCATCAATTTGTATAGCAGACCCTCATGCCAAATTGAGTTGAACGTTTTTTTTAAATCAACAAAGCATGAGTCAAAGCAAAAGACTTTGTTGATTTTAATAAAAAATGTATACCCCTTTTTCTCCCCAATTTCGTGGTATCCAATTGGTAGTTACAGTCCTGTCCCATTGCTGCAACTCCCGTGTGGACTTGGGAGAGGCGAAGGTCGAGAGCCGTGCGTCCTCCGAAACACAACCCAGCCAAGCCGCACTGCTTCTTGACACAACACCCGCTTAACCCGGAAGCCAGCCGCATCAATGTGTCGGAGGAAACACCGTACACCTGGCGATCGTGTCAGTGTGCATTGCGCCCGGCCCACCACAGGAGTCGCTAGTGCGCGATGGGACAGGAACATCCCTGCCGGCCAAACCCTCCCCTAACCCGGACGACGCTGGGCCAATTGTATGCTGCCCCATGGGTCATCCGGTCACGGCTGTCTGCGACAGAGCCTGGACTCAAACCAGGATCTCTAGCGGCACAGCTAGGACTGCGAAGCAGTGCCTTAGACCTCTGCTCCACTCGGGAGGCATTTGTTTGTCAATTAGGGTGTGCAGGGTGAATACGTGGTCTGTCGTATGGTAATTTAGTAGAAAGCCAATTTGACACTTGCTCGGTACATTGTTTTTGCTGAGGAAATATACGAGTCTGCTGTTAATGATAATGCAGAGGATTTTTCCAAGGTTGCTGTTGACGCATATCCCACGATAGTTATTGGGGTCAAGTTTGTCTCTTTTGTGGATTGGGGTGATCATTCCTTGGTTCCAAATATTGGGGAAGATGCCAGAGCTGAGGATGATGTTAAAAAGTTTAATTGGAATTTGTGGTTTGTATATTTTATAATTTCATTTAGGGTACCATTTCCCCCACAGGCCTTTTTGGGTTGGAGGGTTTGTATTTTGTCCTGTAGTTCATTCAATGTATTTGGAGAATCCAGTATGTTCTGGTTGTCTTTAATAGTTGATTTTAAGATTTATATTTGAGCCAAAAAGATTTGAGAAGTGGTTTATCCATACATCTTCGTTTTGGATAGATAACTTGTTTTGTTGTTTGTTTAGAGTTTTCCAATTTTCCCAGAAGTGGTTAGATTCTACGGATTCTTCAATTACATTGAGCTGATTTCTGACTTGCTGTTCCTTCTTTTCCATAGTGTATTTCTGTATTGTTTTAGTGATTCACCATAGTGTAGGCTCAGGTTTTCTGATTGTCTGTGTTTTTGATTGGATAAGTTTCTCAATTTCTTTCTTAGGTGTTTGCATTCTTCATCAAACCATTTGTCATTGTTGTTTTTCTTAGGTTGTCTGCTTGACATTTTTAGATTTGATTGGAAAGCTTAGAGGTCAAATATACTGTTTAGGTTTACTACTGCTAAGTTTACAGTGACACATTTTGTCCAGGAACATGTCTAGAAGGGATTGAATTTGTTGTTGCATAATCGTTTTTTTGGTAGATTTCCACACTACTTTCCTTCCATCTATAGCATTTCTTAATATTATTCAGTTCCTTTGGCTTTGATGCCTCATGATTGAGCATAGCTCTGTTCAAGTAGATTGTGATTTTGCTGTGTTCTGATAGGGGTGCCAGTGGACTAACTGTGAACGCTCTAAGAGACTATGGGTTGAGGTCAGTGATAAAGTAGTCTACAGTACTACTGCCAAGAGATGAGCTATAGGTGTACCTACAGTAGGAGTCCCCTCGAAGCCTACCATTGACTATGTACATACCCAGTGTCCGACAGAGCTGCAGGAGTTGTGACCCGTTTTTGTTGGTTATGTTGTCGTAGTTGTGTCTTGGGGGGCATTTGGGGGAGGGAATGCTGTCACCTCCAGTTAGCTGTTTGTCCCCCTTTGTGCTGAAGGTGTCTGGTTCTTGTCCAGTTCTGGCTTTTACGTCGCCACCGACTAGTACATGTCCCTGGGCCTGGAAATTGTTTATCTCCTCCTCTAGGATGGAGAAGCTGTCATCGTTAAAGTATGGCGATTCTATTGGGGGGATATAGGTAGCACACATGAGGCCATTTTTCTCTGTTGAGATCATTTCCTTATTAATTCCTAGCCAGATGTAAAGTGTTTCTGTATTGACTCATTTAATAGAGTGGGTTAGTTCTGCTCTATACCAAATTATCATACCCCCTGAGTCTCTTCCCTTGTTTCACACCTGGTAGTTTGGTGGATGGGACTACCAGCGGTCTGTAACCTAGAGGGAAACCAGTGGGTCCGTCTCCTTTATACCATGTTCCTTGTAGGATGACGATGTCTGTATTTCTAATTTCTTTAATGAAGTCTGGGTCCCTGCTCTTTAGGCCAAAGGCAGATGACCTCAGACCTTGTATATTCCAGGATGAGATGGTAAAAGCTTTGTGTTCCATTGTGTTTTGTGTTGTTTTTGTGTGGTTTAGGCCCAGACCATCAAAGTAGGTGTGAGCAGAGCATGTTGAGCATCTGATACATACCTCTTAGGTCGCAGCATGGGACTTGGGCGGGTATAATAGCGGGGGTTGGGCCTGTTGCTCTGCTCAGGGCCTGGGCATATGCCCTGCTTTTCTCTCTCTCTCTCTCTCTCTCTCTCTCTCTCTCTCTCTCTCTCTCCTTCTGCCTCTCACGTCCCCCTCTGTTCATTCTCTAAGGCCTGACAGTTAGAGGCTGTGAAAGGAAAAGTTCTTAATAGAAAGGTTCCTTCCCACCGGTGGGCACTGTGTCCTCTCCGTCCCATCTAAAGTGGGGTGTCAGAGAGAAAGTAGCCAGCCGCTCTTCTGTAATGGACGTTCATACAATGGAGAGAGAGAATGAGTCCCAAATGGCACCCTATTTCCTTTATAGGCCCATAGTAGTGCACTATATAGGGAATAGGGTGCCATTTGAGATGCATCCAGAGTGTTTCGGGACAGTATTGGGAGAAGGGAAATAGTGCACCATTTAAGACTTCAGACATTATCCAAAGGCTATTTTTGATAAGAGGACTAAGTGTGTGGGAATGGTAGACTACACTTGTGACCCTTAGTACTAGATACAGGAATTTGACATTTCTGTTCAATTGTGATTGATGGTATTTTGTAGAAGGTTATCCTTTACAGTGTATATCCACTACATGTTTGGTAGTGGATATACGTTTTGTATCTGCGTTTTGTCTTCTTGTCATTTCTCTTGATTAGTTTCCTGTATTTTATATAACTTTTTTGTAAAACAGAGTTCTCACTTCAATACAACTAATTTAATATAGTCCACGAATAAAGAATCAATTCACAGACAAGAAAGACTTCAGAGCTGCCTTCACTTCACAGCCAACAAAAAATCGCTCAATATACTTTGGGCTTTTAGATTGTTGTTTTGCTGCAGATATACTGAACAAAAATATAAATGCAACATTCAACTTTTTTCAAGGATTTTACTGAGTTACAGTTCATATAAAGAAATCAGTCAATTGAAATAAATTCATTAGTTCCTAATCTATGGATTTCACATGACTGGGAATACAGATATGCATCTATCTGGTGGGACCACTATTTGCCTCATGCAGCACGACATCTCCTTCGCATAGAGTTGATCAGGCTTTTGATTGTGGCCTGTGGAATGTTGTCCCACTCGTCTTCAGTGGCTGTGTGATGTTGCTGGATATTGAAGGGAACTGGAACACGCTGTCACCGTGGAAGAGCTGGCACATTTTCAGCTTCCAGGAATTGTGTACAGATCCTTGCGACATGGGGTTGTGCATTATCATGCTGAAACATGAGGTGATGGCGGAGTGGTACGACAATGGGCCTCAGGATCTCGTCACGGTATCTCTGTGCATTCAAATTGCCATCAATAAAATGCAATTGTGTTTGTTGTCTGTAGCTTATGCCTACCCATACTATAACCCCATCACCACCATGGGGCACTCTGTTCTCAACGTTGACATCAGCAAACCTCTCGCCCACACGACGCCATACACATGGTGTGGTTGTGAGGCCGGTTGAACCTACTGCCAAATTCTCTAAAATGACGTTGGAGGAGGCTTTTGGTAGAGAAATTAACATTCAATTATCTGGCAACAGCACTGGTGGACATTCCTGCAGTCAGCTTGCCAATTGCACACTCCCTCAAAACTTGAGATATCTGTGGCATTGTGTTGTGTGACGAAGCTGCACATTTTAGTGGCCTTGTCTCCAGCACAAGGTGCACCTGTGCAATGATCCTGCTGTTTAATCAGCTTCTTAATATGTCACACCTGTCAGGTGGATGGATTATCTTAACAAAGGAGAAATGCTCGCTAACAGGGATGTAAACGAATTTGTGCACAAAATATGAGAGAAATAACCTTTTGGCGCATATGGAACATTTCTGGGATGATTTATTTCATCTCATGAAACATGGGACCAACACTTTACATGTTGTGTTTATATTTCGGTTCAGTGGACTTTTGAGAGAATCATAGAAACAGGAGTTTCTTGTTAGTGGGATTCTGGAGATGTTTCTGAAGGCTGTCTCCCTCCTCCAGAAATGGAGGTCATGAAGGGATGAGTGGGGGGTGAGACAGGCAGAGATTGGTGGGAGACATGGTTGAGGTGAGAGGTGCGGAGCGACGGGGAGGAGACAGGAGGGAAATGGGTGAGGTATGTGTAGCGGGAGACGAGGGGGTGAGGTGGGGGGAGTCTGGGGGAATCTATCCAGCCCAATAACACAGTGATTTAGAAGCGAATTAAGCCTGTCCCCTCCCTGCAGTAAACAACAACTCAATGAGTAGTGGCTCACTGCTCACCTGAGACCTGACACAGAACACTTGATCACCTGACTGTGTTATTGACATCGTCATTCTGGGTAGATGGAGTGAAGGGAGCAGAGGAGAGAGGAGGATGGGGGAAGGAGAGGAGAGGGGGTTGTTTGACGCTAGCTGGCTGACATTCTTTAGTTCTATCTGGGTGTGAGAGATAGCTTCTAACCCCTTCCAGGGGTTGGAGGTTAGTGTTCCACTGTGGATTGGAAGAGGCAGTTACATACATTATCCTGTTCACTGAGACTCACTAATGACTGTTGTTGCAGAAACTGTTAGTCTGCTTGGTTCTGTTCCCTTTAACTGTGGTTGTATCCCAAACTGCATCCTATTCCCTATTTTATTGCACTACTTTTGACCCAGGCTCATCTCATGGGTGTTGTTTTGTTCGTTAAAGCCTGCTTTTTTATCGTAGCTTTAATCTATTTAACAGCCTGGTATCAGAATGATATGCCGTGTCTAGCTGGTCTGTGGCCAGGTATCTGTGACGGAAGCTGCCGATTCATTTCAGTTTGATTATTAATTCAGAAATCAATTAGCCGTCGTCAGAGTGTGAGTGTGTGTGTGAGATGAATGTGGATTAATTAGGCCGTAGGTGTAGCAGTGTAGGGAACCCTGTCCCCTCTCTGTTATCTGTCTGATGTGAGTTTAGATGGCTCCCACACATTACTCTCACACAATTCATCTAATTATTGATTTTAGTTCCCCTCCATCCTCTGCGGCATCGACAGCAACTGTTTTCAGGGGAAATGGAAAGAGAGCCTGTGACGCGACTTCCGCTTTTGGACGTTAACAAGGCGACACTCCAGCTCAACTCCTCCTCTACATTTACTGGATTGGTTGAACAGTGCAAATGAGAACCTCCCACGACAATTTATTTTATGTAGTCAGGACCAGAAAATAAAAATGCCACTCAGGCTACGCTAGGTTAGTTCCCCTCCATCTAATTCATATCACAGATTCCTCTCTCTCACTCTCTCTGTACAGCTTGCTAAACTTGATCCAACTAGACAAACGGCTACAGTATCTTTAGGTGATCTGTAATCATAATATGTACATTCTGACTATGTGACCTGACAAGGAAAATCACTGGGCCCTACCTTATCAGGAAGGTCAGAGTGGAAAATATATACAGCATTAAACATTGAGCAGAGGAAAATTAACCTGGGAATTAAAGTAGATTTGATGCCTGTGATCTGACAACCCTGTCACTGTGGGTATGGTGATGGAATAGACCCTAGACCTTAATAAAATCCTTCTCTCATCTGGTGTGTGTGTGCGCTTGTGTGTGTAGATTTTAGAAAGGGCAGCGCTAGGCTCTGAGAAACTTTTTTTTTCTTCACACAACCGTGACACATGAAGGTATCAGGCAGAGACGTACAGAATGACATCTTCTGGAGATGTGGATGTGGGCATGATGAGGGTGAGGATGAGAGAGCAGAGCTGGGGTAATGACAAATGAAACAGTCATCTGCACATCTCCCCCATGTTGAGGAACACTCCTTAAAATGAAGGCGATTGTGTCACTCAAGTGGTAAGTCAGCGTGTGCGTGTTCATGTGTGTGAGAGCATGCAGATGTGGGTGGGCAGGGTATCTTTGACATTTGACAGTCTATGAGGGATAAGCGTTCACAGGAATTTGCATGAACGTATGAGAGCATGTGTGTGTGCCAATCTGCCTGTAAGTGTGTGTGTGTGCATGTGTGTCAGTGTGTGTGTGCGCGCTGTAGCGGCAGTCAGTGGGGTCATCCCGGCAGCCCTCAGACACAGATCACTCAGTGCGCCTCTAAGCCGAGGTCACACCCCACACGGTCACTTTCATTGAGCCGCCGTACCCGGCCGGCCCCTCACGGCTATCACACAGGGGCCCCTGACAGCTACCATCAGCAAGTCACTAATCCCTATTTAGGCCTGGGTAAACAATGAGAGTTCCCCCCTCCCTAATCACTCTATCCCTCTCTCTATCCCTCATCCCAGCCAGCCCAGCCTGCCCACTTCACACACACTGCTCACGCCACCACACACGCGCACACACACACCAACGCAACACACACATACACACACCAATGCAACACACACACCAATGCAACACACACAACTCCCCTGCTTAGCGCCTCCAGAGTTCAAAAGGCCCATATGGGACAGACTGGGATCCTGGTCAATCCCATTGTTCCTCAGGTTATCCCTTCTCTCAGCACCTGGAGTGGAGGAGGATTAGGAATCCCTAGCACACTGCCCCGACACCCTGGACCTTTACTGCTTCAAGAAGGCTTTTTACTCTTTCCCTTTTATCCTCCCTCTGTTCTTTTTTTCCCTTTCTTTCCCCTTTCCTTTCAAATGCCATATGTTCTGGTTGAATGAGACTTATCTATTGGGAATGGGTTTACGTGCACACCTGCTTAGTTCCCACTGTCTGGTGTGTGTGTGTGTCTGCGTAGGTCAATAGGTGAGCCAGTTCCCTGTAGGCTGCTAGTTATGTGTTGATGATATGGCCGCTCGGAAAACTCTGGACATAGCTGTCTTCAACCCAGGTGAAAAAGGCGAAAGGGCATGTTTACAGTTCCTGGTTGTAACTCAACTCAGCCCAAGGACATGAAACATGTATGACATGTAGTTAGTCATTCACTGACATGTTTTCCAGATAAGGTGGAGCGCAATGTAGGTTTTGAAACCGCGCTGTCTGTGTTATACCGCCTGACAAACCTCTGGAGCTGTTCTCTGGACTGTTGCTGGGCTAGTTACAAACTGAGGAGAAAGAGAAGGTGAGAGAGAAAAAGAGGTGGAGAGAGAGAGAGAGAGAGAGAGAGAGAGAGGTTCAGTGCTATTCTGGGAAGAGAGGTTGTTTATCATGCTCTTTTCTCTTTCAGAGAGAGAGAGACTAGAGGGAGGTGAAGATGTGGTGATGAAGCGATGGAAGGAGATGGGACATGACACAAAGTTGGCCGCTGCGTAGCTATTAGCTGTTCAGCCCTGATTTAGCTGGGCAGGTGTAGATATGATATACTCCCCTACTGAGATGTTTTTCAACAACATAAACCTTAAATCACGGCCCCGGTGGAACGCCCGGACAAGGATCAGATCTAGAATGTAATGTGCTATAGGACCGACACTCTGTCGAAGACACCTTTTGAGTTAGAACACAGCTCACACCTTGTTATTTGGGTTCTGCACTTGTGCTTCCCTTCAACACATGTTCAGGGATCATCTGTAAATAGCACGGTGGTGATGGCAGTGAAAGGATCTCGTAATAATGGTGTCATTGTGTGGAGTGCAGCTGGTCCTGTAAATTGATGCCGACACATCCTCTGTTCTGTCTAGCTACACTATATATGCAAAAGTATGTGGACATCCCTTCAAATGAGTGGATTCGGCTCTTTCAGCCACACCCGTTGCTGACAGGTGTATAAAATCGAGCACACAGCCGTGCAATCTCCATAGACAAACATTGGCAGTAGAATGGACTTATTGAAGAGCTCAGTGACTTTCAACGTAACACCGCCATAGGATGCCAACAGTTCGTCAAATGTATGCCCTGCTAGAGCTGCCCCGGTTTTTTTCATGGTTCGGGCTAAGCCCCTTAGTTCCAGTGAAGGGATATCTTAATGCTACAGCATACAATGACATTCTAGATGATTTTGTGCTTCCAACTTTGTGGCAACAGTTTGGGGAAGGCCTTTTCCTGTTTCAGTATGACAATGCCCCTGTGCACAAAGCGAGGTCCATACAGAAATGGTTTACCGAGATTGTTCTGGAAGAACTTGACTGGCCTGCACAGAGCCCTGACCTCAACCTCATCGAACACCTTTGGAATGAATTGGAAAGCCAACTGTGAGCCAGGCCTAACCGCCCAACATCAGTGCCCGACCTCACTAATACTCTTGTGATTGAATGGAAGCAAGTGCCCGCAGCAATGTTCCATCATCTAATGGAAAAGCTTTCCCAGAAGAGCGGAGACTGTTATAGCAGCAAAGGGGAGACCAACTCCATATTAATGCCCATGATTTTGGAATGAGATGTTCATCGAGTAGGTGTCTATATACTTTTGGTCATGCCGTGTACATGGCTGGCTACAGGGTTAACAATGTTTCCCCATGTGCCTGTCTACCTCGGACCAGGCCTGAGCTTTGTCCTGCCTTGTCCTTCCTGCCCTGTAGCCCTCTACACCCGCTCCTCCCCACCTTATAGGTTCTCCTAGTGCAGTTCCTCCCTCAATAGCTGCCTCTGTACATTCTAGAATGCCGGCCCTCTCAGCCAATGACCTGAAGGCATCCCAGTAAACACTCTGACATCATCACGTCACCCCGCTACTGTCTCAGAGCTGAATGATGGCTTTGTGCTGTTTGTGCGTGTGTGTGCATGTGTTTGTGTGTGTGTGTGTGTGTGTGTGTGAGAGTAGCCAGCACACTAAAAACAAATGGTTCTATATGGAGCCAAATAAGGTTTATTTGGCTTGTAACCATAGCGGAACCCTTTGGTGCTATATAGGTTCTATAAAGAAATATGCTCATAAGAATCGAAATGGAACCTTTCTGGTGCTATAAATAACTGTTTTCTAAGGTTCTATAAAGAACCATTAATAAAAGGTTATATATAGCGGCAAACGAGTCTTTCGCCAGGATTACAAACCTTCTTGTGTTAATTCACAAGTTGAATCAGGAGTTCTATCCCTCGAACGGTTGAGGCTCCCTACTGAGAGAATTGAGCACAACGGATCAATTTACAGAAGGCCAAAAGTTAGTCTTTCACAAGAAACCATAACTGTCCATAGCCATCTATAACATGGGATGGCATAGCAGAACAGATGAAATAAACTGAAATGACATTCTCACTCACATTTGCACAAAAAGAGCTGTAAGCAAACCACGCCCCAAGATATTTGAATGACCCACCGCCCCTAAAAGAGGAACAAACCCTTTTCTGAACAGCAAAGAACCATTGAAGGGCTCAAAGGGTTCTTTGAGTCATTATGGTTCCACATAGAACCCTCACTCTTCCCAAAGAACCCTTGAAGAACCCTCAATTCTTAGTGTGTATTGACGAGAGAGAGTGACAGGAGCAGCGTACTGTGAAATAGTGCCAAGGTCAGCCTGGGGATGCTTTGATGCCCACTGGTCTCTCTTGGCCCTCTATGATGATGCAGAATGGGACAATGGGCGTGTTGTAGGGCAGCTGTGGGAAGAGTGTGCTCTGTGTGGCTCTGAGGGCTCTGATGACTGGGGCTAGGCTAGCTACCCGTGAAGCAGCACACGACGACCAGACAGATCTGGGTCTGGTTGACGGGTGTTGTTTCACTGGCCCTGAAGAACAGACTAGATGTGCCTCTGCATACAGAGCAATAGAAATATAACTAAACATTCATATTGTGCAGGTGAGTTTTGCCTTCCAGAGACAGTTGGTCTTGTTGTGTCCAGACTGTAGAATGCTCTGTCGTCAGGCAGAAAGTGTACTGCATTCTCTATAGCAACCTCTGACTTGAAATGCTGATGCAACCTGGTGAAAGGAACTGGCTCTGTCAGAAGAAACCACAGTGTTGTTGGCCTGTCAATGCAATACTCAGCACAGACAATAGCGTTTTACATTTCAGCAGACGCTCTTATCCAGAGCGACTTCTAGTAGTGAGTGCATGCATCTTCATATAGGTTTTCGTACTGGTCCCACGTGGGAATCTATTCCACAACCCTGGTGTTGCAAGTGCCATGCTCAACCAACTGAGCCACACGGGCCATATGCAGCTTGCTGTTTTCTCTCCTGCATTAGACTCTCAATGGCGTCTCGCGTCGGCCTCAGCACTGAATCAACAGTTCACCGTACTGTAGTGTAATTAACAACCGACTGTATATTGCTGTGTTGACAGTTTTAATGTATTCGGTGTCATTACAGAGAGTAATTGTCAAATGGACTTTTTTAATTCACAAGGACAGCCATATTTCTGTCAGGCAACAGTGCATTTTCATTGAAAACTCTCTGAGTTATAGCAGCGCGGGGAAATGCCTTGTCTATCTATGCCTTGTTATGCTGACAAGAAGACGCCATTCATTAATACATATTGATGTTGTAACTTATTTATGTTGTAACGTTCTACGCCAGTTATCTCTACTCTTCTATTGTTAGGATTCTAAATCCAGATCCCAGAAGCCACCTGGTTATCCTGCAGGTAGCAACATGTTCCTTTGTAACTCCTGGAAGGTTTTACCATTATTCCAAAGAATCTCTACCATCTCTCTTTTAACTCCCTGTTCCACTAGCGTAGCGCTCCGACACGGCTGTTTTGATCTTATGTGACAAGTGTGAGGGTTCTTGCTGACACACAGAGCAGCGCAGTGCAGAGACAGCTCTTTGATGGTTAAAGTTAATGAGACTATGGCTGGTTCCAATTTGGCAACCTATTCCCTACATAGTGCACTTTTCTGGTCAAAAGTAGTGCACTATATAGGGAATAGGGTGCAATTTGAGATGCACACTGGTTGTGTTTGGCTTCTCTCATTATACCTACACAGGGGGCTGAAGCTCTGCTCTACTCCTTGTCTTTGTAGCGGGATCCTGTGTCTCCCGATTTAGTCTAACTTTTAGTCTCTCTCTTTTTCTCCTCCCTCTCTTTTCCCTGCTCTCTCCCTCATTCTCTACTCCCTCCCTCTTGCTTTCTCTTTCCCTCTCTCCCTCAATCGCTCTCTCTCCCTCGCTTTCTCGTTCCCCTCTCTCCCTCAATCTCTCTCTCTCTCTCTTTTTCTCTCTCTCTCGCTTTCTCTTTCCCCTCTCGGCCTCAATCTCTCTCTCTCCCTCCCTCTCCCTCTCTCTCCTGTGTCTGAAGTAGATCATGTAATCAGTAGAGCGTGGTGAGAACAATGACAGTGTCGTGTTGCTGACGCGAAGCAGACACCTCTTCAAAAGCCACCTAATGCTCTTTACTCTATACGTGACTATCTGCTTGACTGACTGACTAGAGAATAGTGCAATGCAGATAGGGGAGGGGTGGAGACGGGTGGCAGGGCTAAAAATGTACCCCTTGTCAAAGGAGAGTGCATGGCAGAGGTTGGGGTCATGGGAATGTGGGGAGGAGGTGGTGTGTGTGGGGGGGGGGGGTGGGGGGGTTGTTTGGTTTTCTGATAAGGAAAACATCTGTTTTGCTGTTTTTATCTTTGTCAGAGCTACTGGCACACAGGAGCTAGGGTAGGGAGACCGTCTAATCAGTCCAGACACAGAGAGAGGAAGAGTGAGAGAGAGAGAGAGAGAGAGAGAGAGAGAGAGAGAGAGAGAGAGCGAGCAAGAAGCGAGAGAGAGAGAGAAATAGAGAGACTGAAGCGACAGAGAGAGAGAGAGAAGCGAGAGAGAGTGAGTATGACTGCCAGCTCAATCATCTATCTGTTGACTAGCATTGTGACTCCAAAACTGTTTTCCGCTAGTCTGATGCTGCATATCACGTCTGTGGAAGATTCAGTGGCGCCACTTCCTTCTCCTTTTTCCTCATGATGAGTTAGTAGTAATGTAAGTTTACAGTGTTTTGCCTTAAGATATCAGGGCAAGTTTTCCCATGGGTCTCTTGTTTACCCATTCTCCATTTCCTATACCGTTCTCTTCAATCCTCTCAGTTTGTCTCTCATGCACTCACAGGACTTGACATTTCAAATCTGGAGGAGTTTTTTTGAAGTAAAACTCAATTTAAGTCAATGTTTTGTTACTTTGTTAAAATATGGAATATTGCTATATGGAATCCTCTCTGGGTATCACTATTCATTGAAGTCCTATCCACTGTCACACTGAATGAGTCCCAATTAGCACCCTATTCCCTATGTAGTGCACTACTTTTCACCAGGGTCCATAGGGGACTTTTGGTTGTCTGTTTGTGTAACGAGCCATGACAGTATGTCTGAAGGAGTGTATAGATCTGGTCGCAGTCAGAGTTAATGAATCTAGGTGGGCAGTGTCAGTGGGTGTCTCTGTTTGTCACTATCTGCCTCATGAGACCTGACACGTTTATAGAGCTGTGTGGGGCCCTAAGGGTAAAGAGATGCAGCACACACACGCTCCTACACACACCGCGTGCACACACACACACACACACACACACACACACACACACACACACACACACACACACACACACACACACACACACACACACACACACACACACACACACACACACACACACACACACACACACACACACACACACACACACACACACACACACACACACACACACACACACACACACACACAGTTAATCAGGATGCCCTTTATCATTACTGTAGTTTATCAGGACGTGCAGGGAAGCATTTGGACACGGACCCAACTGTAGAGAGAGGCTATGGTGTCAACTTACGGTAGTAGAGAAAAGGGCGGACATGTCCGTCCTGAAAAATGACTGTTTCTTCTGGTCTCGGGTTTCAAGTGAGAGGAGATCAGTGGACAAAAAGGCTCCTTAATGACAGTGTCAATCCAAAAGACAAAAAAGAGACCTTTATATTGAGGAGATAAAACTTTAGTGAGCTCTGGTTTCAAACAATAGAGAGAGGGAGTATATTACGTTAACTGCTTTCATCAGATCTCCTTGTAGGCTGATGCTACATCAAGTTATTCTTCATCCCTATTGCTCCAATGGTTTATTTCATATCATTTGCCAGATTATTTTTTCATTTCTGCGACGGCCCGATTACCAGTCATCGGTGTCGAGACTCATGAATATTGTACAGCTAGAGATGACGTCTAGAGTCCAACTGCCGCTTTATGTGAAATGTGGGTCTAAAAAGTATCCGTTTTATTTTATTTTCAGTCGTTTTTGTTTTCCACGGCCTGCTTCTTTTGTAGACAATCAGTTACTATTTTACACCACCCACCGGCAAAAGCTTTCGTTTGTATTCAGAGATGACGCAGGACTGCATTCATGTTCATTTTAATAGCTGTGAGTCAAAGATTATTCTTCCCGTTTTGTCTTGAAAATGTTGTAATGAAAATGTACTCCAACTACATGGGATTTATTTTCATTGATATTCATTCACAGCTGAATGAAAATATACAGGCTTACATTTAAATGATCCTGCATAATGAAGGATATAGAAACAAACATTTCACTAAGAAACAATTGGAATTATCCTGCTGTTTGAGGTCATTTTTATTCAATTGAACGTTTTTTACAGAATTGACTTCGATTTGAATAGAGGATATTTTAAGTTTTGCGTTAGTTTTCTTCATTTGGAGAAAAGTCTTTCAAAGCTTTTGACCTTGCAAACTCCCAGAATCTTTACCACTTATCACGAAGAGTACTCATTTTATTTTATTACGATTACACACTATATGATATAATATACTAAGGTCAGGTCATATAATTATTCTAAATAGCTTCCAACTGTGGATTTCAGTATGTTTAGAGGGACTCTCCCATGCAGTCTCTCAAGGTTTAATGGGGTTTACTAAGTCAAAAGTCACAAGTTAAACTCTTCAATGACTTAATTTATGCAATTTACTTTTGAATCTGTAACATGTTGACTTCAGACTTCACAAGCTTTTTTTTCTCCTTCCCCTCTCTCACTTTGTAGGTAAGTCTTAACATGTGTCATTTTCACTGCTAGCAGGCGTTTTCAGATAAGTGTCCATTTTGAAGACCACATTGTCAGGAAGAATTATTGTGACGCTGGAGTAAAGCCAGAAACCCCTTGTTGTTTACTCTCCTGTCATTTAACCCTGGACTTAAAACGTAGGTTCCCCTCCTTCCCCTGAGCAAACACCCAAGGACTTAAGAGATTGAAGGAAGAGCTCAAACTCCTCCCAAAGAAAAATAGAGGCAGAAAACTGAAGTTTCAGAAAGTGCAGCTTTAGGGGCCTTGCGTCCTAGGGGTGTTTTGGATTGCTAGCTAGGAAACTATAAAATAAGTAACTCCACGGGTGTTTGTGCGTGCGCGTGCGTGTGTGTATGTGTGTGTGTGTGTGTGTGTGTGTGTGTGTTGTGTTAAATGAGATTAAGCAGTTTACTGCTGACATGTCTATTTGTACTTTGTATTTTATTAGGGATCCCCATTAGCTGCTGCCAAGGCAACACAAAATGTATGATACCACCATACAACAATATTACAATGTACGTGTGTGTAGAGGGCATGTGTCTGTACCTGTGTGTGTCTGTACCTGTCTGTGTCTGTACCTATGTGTGTGTCTCTTCACAGTCCCTGCTGTTCCAAAAGGTATATTTTTATCAGTTTTTGCATCAGTTACCTGATGTGGAATAGAGTTCCATGTAGTCATGGCTCTATGTAGTACAGTGCGCCTCCCATAGTCTGTTCTGGACTTGGGAATTGTGAAGAGACCTCTGGTGGCATGTCTTGTGGGGTATGTATGGATGTCCAAGCTGTGGTAATAGTTTAAACAGACAGCTCGGTACATTCAGCTTGTCAACACCTCTTACAAAAACAAGTAGTGATGACGTCAATCTCTCCTCCACTTTGAGCCAGGAGAGATTGACATGCATATCATTCATGTTAGCTCTCCGTGTACATTTAAGGGCCAGCCGTGCTGCCCTGTTCTGAGCCAATTGTAAGTCCCTCGTAGTGGCACCTGACCACACTACTGAACAGTAGTTCAGGTGCGACAAAACTAGAGCCTGTAGGACCTGTCTTGTTGATAACGTTGTTAAGAAGGTAGCGCTGCGCTTTGTTATGGACAGACTTTAGTGAAGGATTTGTCCCAAATACAATGCTTTTAGTTTTTGAAATATTTAGGATGAACTTATTCCTTGCCACACATTCTGAAACTGACTGCAGCTCTTTGGTAAGTGTTGCAGTCATTTCAGCCGATGTAGTAGCTTACGTGTAAAGTGTTGAGTCATCTGCAAACATAGACGCATTGGCTTTACTCAAAGATCTGCCTTCAGTTAGTATCCTGCCTCTGCCCAGGCAGCCAGGTCTGTGGGATACTATAACAGTGTATCTACTGCAGCCAGGTCTGTGGGATACTATAACAGTGTATCTACTGCAGCCAGGTCTGTGGGATACTATAACAGTGTAGCTACTGCAGCCAGGTCTGTGGGATACTATAACAGTGTATCTACTGCAGCCAGGTCTGTGGGATACTATAACAGTGTATCTACTGCAGCCAGGTCTGTGGGATACTATAACAGTGTATCTACTGCAGCCAGGTCTGTGGGATACTATAACAGTGTATCTACTGCAGCCAGGTCTGTGGGATACTATAACAGTGTATCTACTGCAGCCAGGTCTGTGGGATACTATAACAGTGTATCTACTGCAGCCAGGTCTGTGGGATACTATAACAGTGTATCTACTGCAGCCAGGTCTGTGGGATACTATAACAGTGTATCTACTGCAGCCAGGTCTGTGGGATACTATAACAGTGTATCTACTGCAGCCAGGTCTGTGGGATACTATAACAGTGTAGCTACTGCAGACAGGTCTGTGGGATACTATAACAGTGTAGCTACTGCAGCCAGGTCTGTGGGATACTATAACAGTGTATCTACTGCAGCCAGGTCTGTGGGATACTATAACAGTGTATCTACTGCAGCCAGGTCTGTGGGATACTATAACAGTGTAGCTACTGCAGCCAGGTCGGTGGGATACTATAACAGTGTATCTACTGCAGCCAGGTCTGTGGGATACTATAACAGTGTATCTACTGCAGCCAGGTCTGTGGGATACTATAACAGTGTATCTACTGCAGCCAGGTCTGTGGGATACTATAACAGTGTATCTACTGCAGCCAGGTCTGTGGGATGCTATAACAGTGTATCTACTGCAGCCAGGTCTGTGGGATACTATAACAGTGTATCTACTGCAGCCAGGTCTGTGGGATACTATAACAGTGTATCTACTGCAGCCAGGTCTGTGGGATACTATAACAGTGTAGCTACTGCAGCCAGGTCTGTGGGATACTATAACAGTGTATCTACTGCAGCCAGGTCTGTGGGATACTATAATAGTGTAGCTACTGCAGCCAGGTCTGTGGGATACTATAACAGTGTAGCTACTGCAGCCAGGTCTGTGGGATACTATAACAGTGTATCTACTGCAGCCAGGTCTGTGGGATACTATAACAGTGTAGCTACTGCAGCCAGGTCTGTGGGATACTATAACAGTGTATCTACTGCAGCCAGGTCTGTGGGATACTATAACAGTGTAGCTACTGCAGCCAGGTCTGTGGGATACTATAACAGTGTAGCTACTGCAGCCAGGTCTGTGGGATACTATAACAGTGTATCTACTGCAGCCAGGTCTGTGGGATACTATAACAGTGTAGCTACTGCAGCCAGGTCTGTGGGATACTATAACAGTGTATCTACTGCAGCCAGGTCTGTGGGATACTATAACAGTGTATCTACTGCAGCCAGGTCTGTGGGATACTATAACAGTGTATCTACTGCAGCCAGGTCTGTGGGATACTATAACAGTGTATCTACTGCAGCCAGGTCTGTGGGATACTATAACAGTGTATCTACTGCAGCCAGGTCTGTGGGATACTATAACAGTGTAGCTACTGCAGACAGGTCTGTGGGATACTATAACAGTGTAGCTACTGCAGCCAGGTCTGTGGGATACTATAACAGTGTATCTACTGCAGCCAGGTCTGTGGGATACTATAACAGTGTAGCTACTGCAGCCAGGTCTGTGGGATACTATAACAGTGTATCTACTGCAGCCAGGTCTGTGGGATACTATAACAGTGTATCTACTGCAGCCAGGTCTGTGGGATACTATAACAGTGTAGCTACTGCAGCCAGGTCTGTGGGATACTATAACAGTGTAGCTACTGCAGCCAGGTCTGTGGGATACTATAACAGTGTAGCTACTGCAGCCAGGTCTGTGGGATACTATAACAGTGTAGCTACTGCAGCCAGGTCTGTGGGATACTATAACAGTGTATCTACTGCAGCCAGGTCTGTGGGATACTATAACAGTGTAGCTACTGCAGCCAGGTCTGTGGGATACTATAACAGTGTAGCTACTGCAGCCAGGTCTGTGGGATACTATAACAGTGTAGCTACTGCAGCCAGGTCTGTGGGATACTATAACAGTGTAGCTACTGCAGCCAGGTCTGTGGGATACTATAACAGTGTATCTACTGCAGCCAGGTCTGTGGGATACTATAACAGTGTATCTACTGCAGCCAGGTCTGTGGGATACTATAACAGTGTAGCTACTGCAGCCAGGTCTGTGGGATACTATAACAGTGTAGCTACTGCAGCCAGGTCTGTGGGATACTATAACAGTGTAGCTACTGCAGCCAGGTCTGTGGGATACTATAACAGTGTATCTACTGCAGCCAGGTCTGTGGGATACTATAACAGTGTAGCTACTGCAGCCAGGTCTGTGGGATACTATAACAGTGTATCTACTGCAGCCAGGTCTGTGGGATACTATAACAGTGTATCTACTGCAGCCAGGTCTGTGGGATACTATAACAGTGTATCTACTGCAGCCAGGTCTGTGGGATACTATAACAGTGTATCTACTGCAGCCAGGTCTGTGGGATACTATAACAGTGTATCTACTGCAGCCAGGTCTGTGGGATACTATAACAGTGTAGCTACTGCAGACAGGTCTGTGGGATACTATAACAGTGTAGCTACTGCAGCCAGGTCTGTGGGATACTATAACAGTGTAGCTACTGCAGCCAGGTCTGTGGGATACTATAACAGTGTAGCTACTGCAGCCAGGTCTGTGGGATACTATAACAGTGTAGCTACTGCAGCCAGGTCTGTGGGATACTATAACAGTGTATCTACTGCAGCCAGGTCTGTGGGATACTATAACAGTGTAGCTACTGCAGCCAGGTCTGTGGGATACTATAACAGTGTATCTACTGCAGCCAGGTCTGTGGGATACTATAACAGTGTATCTACTGCAGCCAGGTCTGTGGGATACTATAACAGTGTAGCTATTGCAGCCAGGTGTTACCCCAACCCAGGTCTTAGGAAACCTAGGTAGCTGATAACTGCAGGAAGGAGCCCTGGAATGGGGTAGATAAGGCTAAGCCCCTCTCTCTCTCTCTTTTTCGCTCTGTCTATACCTCTCACTGGCTCTCTCTCTCTCTCTCTCTCTGCCACTTCAATATAAACTCAGCAAAAAAAGAAACGTCCTCTCACTGTCAGAAATTGAATAATGTGTCCCTGAACAAAGGGGGGGTCAAAATCAAAAGTAACAGTCAGTATCTGGTGTGGCCACCAGCTGCATTAAGTACTGCAGTGCATCTACTCCTCATGGACTGCACCAGATTTGCCAGTTCTTGCTGTGAGATGTTACCCCACTCTTCCACCAAGGCACCTGCAAGTTCCCGGGCATTTCTTGGGTGAATGGCCCTAGCCCTCACCCTCCTATCCAACAGGTCCCAGACATGCTTAATGGGATTGAGATCCGGTCTCTTCGCTGGTCATGGCAGAACACTGACAATCACGCACACAACGAGCAGTATGGTTTTTGCCATTGTCATGCTGGAGGGTCATGTCAGGATGAGCCTGCAGGAAGGGACCACATGAGGAGGAGGATTTATTTCCTGTAACGTACAGCATTGACATAGCCTGCAATGGCAACAAGCTCAGTCCGATGATGCTGTGTCACACCACCCCAGACCATGACGGACCCTCCACCTCCAAATGGATCCCCCTCCAGAGTACAGGACTCGGTGTAACGCTCATTCTCTCGACGATAAACGCAAATCTGACCATCACCCCTGGTGAGACAAAACCGCGACTCGTCAGTGAAGAGCACTTTTTGCCAGTCCTGTCTGGTCCAGCGACGGTGGGTATGTGCCCATAGGCGACGTTGTTGCCTTTGATGTCTGGTGAGGACCTGCCTTACAACAGGCCTACAAGCCCTCAGTCCAGCCTCTCTCAGCCTATTGCGGACAGTCTGAGCACTGATGGAGGGATTGTGCGTTCCTGGTGTAACTCAGGCAGTTGTTATTGCCATCCTGTACCTGTCCCACAGGTGTGATGTTCAGATGTACCAATCCTGTGCAGGTGTTGTTACACGTGGTCTGCCACTGCGAGGACGATCAGCTGTCTGTCCTGTCTCCCTGTAGCACTGTCTTAGGCATCTCACAGTACGAACATTGCAGTTTATTGCCCTGGCCACATCTGCAGTCCTCATGCCTCCTTGCAGCATGCCTAAGGCATGTTCACGCAGATGAGCAGGGACCCTGGGCATCTTTCTTTTGGTGTTTTTAAGAGTCAGCAGAAAGGCCTCTTTAATGTCCTACGTTGTCATAACTGTGACCTTAATCAGCTATCGTCTGTAAGCTGTTAGTGTCTTAACGACCGTTCCACAGGTGCATGTTCATTAATTGTGTATGGTTCATTGAACAAGCATGGGAAACAGTGTTTAAACCTTTTACAATGAAGATCTGTGAAGTAATTTGGATTTTTAAGAATTATCTTTGAAAGACAGGGTCCTGAAAAAGGGACGTTTCTTTTTTTGCCGAGTTTACTTTATTGACATGGGAAGTAAAACACTAACATTGTCAAAGTTAACATATAACAATAATCTGTGATGACGAGCAATTATTTCCAGCACCATTCTTTGGTATTGTTCCTTTGTCAGGAATGGGCTACTACACTAGAATGGCCTACTCCTAGAATAGATCTTCTTGATGTATGAGTGGATGTGGACCAGAAGAGACAAGATAAGTCTCTGTTCTTCCTATGGACATGCCTTTACAACAGATCTTTCAGGTGAAGCCTTGACATGTTCACCTCTCGTTGGAGGTGCTTGACAAACAAACTGTTCCGGTTTCTCCGTTACACCACATCTAGTTTCTATGGAAACCCAGTGCTTGCCTATGATAGACAGTATGTTTGTCATTCTATACATGTAGCTACACATCATGACCAAAAGTATGCGGACACCTGCTTGTCGAACATCTCATTCAAAAAATCATGGGCATTAATATGGAGTTGGACCCCCCCTTTGCTGTTATAACAGCCTCCACTCTTCTGGGATGGATTTCCACTAGATGTTGGAACAATGTTGCGTGGACCTGCTTCCGTTCAACTGCAGGACTATTAGTCAGGCACTGATATTGGGCGGATAGGCCTGGCTCACAGTCGGCATTCCAATTCATCCTAAAGGTGTTCGATGGGGTTGAGGTCAGGGTTCTGTGCAGGCCAGTTAAGTTCTTCCACACCGATCTCGGTAAACAATTTCTGCATGGACTTCGCTTTGCTCATGGGGGCATTGCCATGCTGAAACAGGAAAGGGCCTTCCCCAAACAGTTGCCACAAAGTTGGAAGCACAGAATCATCTAGAATGTCATTGTATGCTGTATCGTTAATATTTCCTTTTACTGGAACTAAGGGGCCTAGCCCGAACCATGAAAACAGTCCCAGACCATTATTCCTCCTCTATCAAACTTTACAGTTAGCTCTATGCATTTGGGCAGGTAGCATTCTCCTGTCATCCGCCAAACCCAGATTAGTCCGTTGGACTACCAGATGGTGAAACGTGATTCATCACTCCAGAGAACACATTTCCACTGCTCCAGAGTACAATGGCGGCGAGCTTTACACCACCCCAGCCAACGCTTGGCATTGCGCATGGTGATCTTAGGCTTGCATGTGGCTGCTCGGCCATGGAATCCCATTTCATGAAGCTCCAGACAAACAGTTATTGTGCTGACGTTGCTTCCAGAGGCAGTTTGGAACTCAGTAGTGAGTGTTGCAACCGAGGACTGATTATTGTGATGTGCTACACACTCCGCGGTCCTGTTCTGTGAGCTTCTGTGGCCTACCACATCGTGGCTTTGCTGTTGTTGCTCCTAGACGTTTCCACTTAACAATAACAGCACTTACAGTTGAGAGGGGCAGCTCTAGCATGGCTGACATTTGACGAACTGACTTGTTGGGAAGGTGGCATCCTATGACGGTGCCACGTTGAAAGTCACTGAGCTCTTTAGTAAGGCCATTCTACTGTCAATGTTTGTCTACTGAGATTGCATGGCTGTGTGCTTCTTTTTTGTACACCTGTCAGCAACGGGTGTTGCTGAAAGAGCCGAATCCACTAATTTGAAGGGGTGTCCACATACTTTTGTATATATAATGTACGTCTGGTCACTTGTAGTGGTAACTATCATGTGTTCAGTTCAGATGTACCGTAGGTATGGTAACTATCATACGTTCAATCAGATGTACTCTAGGTACGGTAACTATCATACGTTCAATCAGATGTACTGTAGGTACGGTAACTATCATGCGTTCAATCAGATGTACTGTAGGTACGGTAACTATCATACGTTCAATCAGATGTACTGTAGGTACGGTAACTATCATACGTTCAATCAGATGTACTGTAGGTACGGTAACTATCATGCGTTCAATCAGATGTACTGTAGGTACGGTAACTATCATACGTTCAATCAGATGTACTGTAGGTATTGTCATATTATGACACCTTTCTTGATTTTGCAGAAATAAGGAAATGACTGTGTGTTTTAAAGATGCACTGCCGCCCAGAATAAGCTACTCTTGCAACCAGTGTTGGTTCTTTAACCAAACAACAACAGTTAATCTCAGCTCCACACAGCAGTGAACCCGTCACCACTCCGCCACATGCCATCTCCGCTTGGCCTTGTTAGCAGAGTGTGCCAGTGTGATGTCACAGTCGGCGACTGCACTGTGTTTGTCCTGTTTGGCTGAGCACAGAGGGATGTGCCTGGCCCCAATATGTCATCTCCTAGCAGGCATTTAAGACCCACGGTGGGGAGGGGACCCTAAGGAACCCCTCACAGCAAGCCCCCACAGCCAGCCCATGCTGCTCTCAGGTGGGGTTGAAGGGTAGGAGGGATGGAACACCCCCACCCCCTACACTCCCCCCTCCTCCCCTTTCTGTCACAGATGACTGAGAGAAAACGACTGTGGGTGGCTTGTAGATGAGGGCCTGCACCATTCCACCATGGCCTTCGCCTCAGAATGAAAACAGGCATCATGGACCTTCTTTTCTGTCTTTAACATTCAATCTTTACCATGAAAAGAATGACAACCCCAGAACCTTGATTCTATTTTGTCTCTTTCAGTGTTGTTTCCTTGACTAGATTGACCTTGGCTTGGCACTGTCTGCAGCTTCTCTCCCTGTTGTTTTGGATGATTGTGTGCTGGGTTTGGTCTAATCATGTGCCATTGTGCAGTGTTGGACCCAGCGTGCATGTGCGTGTGTGCGTGCGTGTGCGCGCGTGTGTGTGTGTGTGTGTGTGTGTGTGTGTGTGTGTGTGTGTGTGTGTGTGTGTGTGTGTGTGTGTGTGTGTGTGTGTGTGTGTGTGTGTGTGTGTGTGTGTGTGTGTGTGTGTGTGTGTGTGTGTGTGTGTGTGTGTGTGTGTGTGTGTGTGTGTGTGTGTGTGTGTGTGTGTGTGTGTGTGTGTGTTTAATAGCCCAGGGGTTGGCTGTGACCCAATGCTAAGGTCCTGTTGACATTTATTTCCAACTCACCACTGCTGTTAATACTGAACTGGTCTCCTCACCACAGGAGACAAACAAAGGTGCTGCTTGGAATCACACTGGGCACACGCTCACATGCATGATGTTACACACACATACAGACGTGCACATGCATACACATTACACACTGTACCTGCACTTGAAAATACATAGAACATAGGTAAAATACATACATACTGTAGGAACACTCAACTGATGTAAAGCCCATAGTAACACATGCACACAAATGGGCAATTGAGCACACACACACTTAAAACACATTGCACACGCTCGCACAATTTTCAATAGGTGTCGGCTTTTGCAGTGCCAAGTGGCTTCATAACCTGTGATTTTACGGTCATTTTACTGGGCTCCTGTGACATCCCCATCCATCTCCTCCTGCTTCAGCCCCTGAGGTGAAATTACAGACTCCCAAATGTTACCCCATTCCCTATATAGTGCACTAATTTTGACCAGACCCCTATGGGTTATATTCCCTATATACTGTAGTGCACTATGTAAGGAGTTGGATGCCATTTGGGACACAGACTGCAGTCTTTGTCCCTATTCACACACACAGCCCACAGACAGGACCACACTTGAATCATTGCAACAATTTGGGCTATCAAATCATAATAGAGGGAAGAGATTGCCTTTGTTTCCTGTATGAGGAGAAGCATCTCCAGACCCCTAAGCCTGGGTTCGTGTGTTTAGAAAGGTCTATATATATATATATGTTTTCACTATTTCTAGATTGAATGGGAAAAGGGAAAAGGCTTTTTTTCTTTTGTTTGTCTGTGTGCCGCTTGAGAGCATTCTGACTTAATTGAAAGAAACTGGTCAAGAAAGGGAGTGATGTTTTTCCCACCTCCTCCCACGGTTTATCTCTGTAACAATTTCAGTGATGAATTCATGTTGACGTTTTTGCCAATGGAATGTGGATGAAAAACATTGAAGCCGCTTGCTTCACAAAGTTTATTGCAGTTGACTTTGACACGTTAATGTCTAATGCATTACTTGTCGGTCAAAACCACTCTAATATACTGTGTTGAAGGTGACTATTTTTGTTTACATACCAGCATTACCAGTGATGGTTTATTTACCAGAGAGAGTCATGGTCAATTTGGTCTGCTTAGAAGTAATGGAAGGCTGAGTCATCTCTTAAAATAATGTCTCCTTGTTAATGTGGGATGATGTCATCCAGACCACCATGGGAATAATTGCTGTAAATTGCCATTCAATTACACATAAAAATTACCGTTGTTTAATCTGTACTATTACATCATAACCTAAACTGTCTGCTATTGATCATACTAGGATGAATAAACTTACGCTTCACACTCACACAGCTATGTTTGCATGTACTGTACGTACACAAACACACACACACTGGAAACATTTCAGTTTTCAAATTGGACATGTGGGGGGGACAAACAAAAGAAAGCAGAGCAATCAGAAAAAGACAGACAATTGCCTGCCCCTTCATCCAAACACTGTTATTATGTTTCTTCCTCCCCCCGTGAATGGAAAGCCATTTAGCGTCAGATTTGTAAATACAAGAACATTGGACATTTTATTATTATTATTATTATTAATTAAGAATGTTATTATTATATTGCCTATGGTCCAGGACATTAAGACAATGATGATTCCACGCCAATATATTGAAGTGTCATACATACTGGAGCTATAGTGCATTGCATCCCTATATGGTCTAAATATAGCATCATAAATTGGAGGCTATTCCCCTACTATTTTTTATTGTACTACTGTTTAGAATAGATGGCCAGTCCCGTATGGGCTACCACAACTTTCCTTTTCCTTCGTTTTTTTTCTTCCTGTTGATGGCCGTCCCCCTCGGTTTACGTTAATGAATCTCCCAGGGAGGACTTGGCCTACAGGCCATGATTAATTACTGTGAAGATCTACACTGAGTATACAAAACATTAAGAACACCTTCTCTTTCCGTGACATAGACTGGCCAGTTGAATCCAGGTGAAAGCTATGATCCCTTATTGATGCCACTTTTTCAAATCCACTCCATTTAGTGTAGATGAAAGGAAAGGGAAAGGGGGATACCTAGTCAGTTGTCCAACTGAATGTAATCAACTGAAATGTGTCTTCTGCATTTAACCCGACCCCTCTGCCTTCCGGTTACTGGCCCAACGCCCGTCCGGTTACTGGCCCAACGCTCTAACCACTAGAAGGGGAGGAGACAGGTTAAAGAAAGATTTTTAAGCCCTGAGCCTCCTTTCTGTTTCACGTCCATGGGCTTACTGACACTAAAGTTAACAATTAAATCATTAATAATACTTTTTTTTTTAAATGTTCAATGACAACGCTAGCTATTCTCATGAGGGAATTTGAAAGGCCTTGATAGTCCTATCAAATGTTCCAGCTGTCTTGATATCCTACTCAGAAACCATATTGATATACTGCAGCAATGCTCCAAGAAATACCCCTGCTCCAAAAGGACACACATAGAATAGAGAACCATTTGTGTAAACTGGCTGTTTTTTCAGCCCCAAACAAATCTAAAGGTGGAATCAGAATGATACATAAGAAATTAAAAATCACAATCCTGCGCAGAATCACTTTCCTTAAATGTGTACATTCCAAATTCATATGATCCTATGTTTTTTTTATTCACTGAACAGCAGATTGTTAGAATCAACTGAATTCCATCTGGTTATTGTGACAGACATGAATGCCATTTTGAGCATGCGGGACATATTTAATAAGACTAACTATAATCCACACACAACCAAGGCTCTCCAGCATATACTCTCTGATTACAACCTAATTGATACCTGGCGAGCACATAATCCTAATGAATACACCTTCTACTCAAACAGGCATAAATTATTTTCACTAATCAATTTCATAGTATTATTTCTACCCCTCTATTTTCTTTATTCGAGAAAATAGAAATTTGACATATGAGCTTGTCTGACCCCAATGATTACTATTGTCAACTTCAAACGTCAGCATTAAGTCCATTATTGCTCGAAATGATTGACACAGCCGTTCACAAAGGTTCATTTGGGAGAGATGTGAATACAGCACAAATTTCCCTTTTATTAATAAAAGGTAAAGATGCCACCCAGTGATAAACACAGATGTTAAACTGTTTTTGAAAATGTTGTCATCCTTTCATCTCGAGACTTTCATCTCCACATGGACCAATATATATCCAATCGCTCCCAAACACATTGAATATCATAAATAAATTCAGCTTAATCTCAAGTTACAAAATGAATCTAACCAACTCAGCCCTACTGTCTTTCAATACCCCGATGGAGGACTCCATCTCTAATCCCAATCACTTCCCATTTTAAATATTTGGGAGTATATATATTTCCTTCCTTAGATAAAACCATTGTCAGGAACTTTAACAGAATGCCCAAATCAATTCAGTTCGACCTTGGTAGATAGAATAAGATCTCAGTTGCTTTAACCATCAGAATATCTATTTTTAAAATGAATATATTGCCGCAGCTGAATTTCTGTAGTTCAATGCTTCCCATGTTTCTTCTGGCAGTTGGGATAAAATTGATAGTGCGGTTTCAAATGTATATGACAAGGTAAGCGATCCCGGATAAAATTAACAAACTCACAAAGAGGGAATGACATAGGAGGACTATCCGTACCAAACTTAAAATTGTATTTCCAGGTTTTTCGCCCCATTCTAAATTGGTTTAGACACGATTCTTCCACTCCCTGGTTGAGTATAGAGAGAAATATGGTGTCTCATATTGCCCTGGAAGAGGTGGTCTTCACTGATATTAAATGATGTAAACTACACTTTGGTCCAATTATTGCTCACACAATTTCTATTTGGTACAAACTTGAAAAAAATGTAACAGCGAATCAAAATGGCATGCCCATACTCCAATATTTCACAATAATGCAGCCTTTTGCATCCCCCCAATGGTCCCAATTGTGGAATCCGTACCATATCATGGACATCGCCATGATCGCCATCGCCGAGGCAAACAACACTGAGGCATGCATGAGAGCATCAGCTGTTCCGAACAACTGTGTGGTCACGCTCTCCGTAGCCGACGTGAGTAAGACCTTTAAACAGGTCAACATACACAAGGCTGCGGGGCCAGACGGATTACCAGGACATGTGCTGACCAACTGGCAGGTGTCTTCACTGACATTTTCAACATGTCCCTGATCGAGTCTGTAATACCAACATGTTTCAAGCAGACCACCATAGTCCCTGTGCCCAAGAACACAAAGGCAACCTGCCTAAATGACTACAGACCCGTAGCACTCACGTCCGTAGCCATGAAGTGCTTTGAAAGGTTGGTAATGGCTCACATCAACACCATTATCCCAGAAACCCTAGACCAACCCCAATTTGCATACCGCCCAAACAGATCCACAGATGATGCAATCTCTACACTGCCCTTTCCCACCTGGACAAAAGGAACACTTATGTGAGAATGCTATTCATTGACTACAGCTCAGCGTTCAACACCATGGTACCCTCAAAGCTCATCACTAAGCTAAGGATCCTGGGACTAAACACCTCCTTCTGCAACTGGATCCTGGACTTCCTGACAGGCCGCCCCCAGGTGGTGAGGGTAGGTAGCAACACATCTGCCACGCTGATCCTCAACACTGGAGCTCCCCAGGGGTGCGTGCTCAATCCCCTCCTGTACTCCCTGTTCACCCACGACTGCATGGCCAGGCACGACTCCAACACCATCATTAAGTTTGCAGATGACACAACAGTGGTAGGCCTGATCACAGGCAACGACGAGACAGCCTATAGGGAGGAGGTCAGAGACCTGGCCGGGTGGTGCCAGAATAACAAAATATCCCTCAATGTAATCAAGACTAAGGAGATGATTGTGGACTACAGGAAAAGGAGGACCGAGCACACCCCCATTCTCATCGACAGGGCTGTAGTGGAGCAGGTTGAGAGCTTCAAGTTCCTTGGTGTCCACATCAACAACAAACTAGAATGGTCCAAACACACCAAGACAGTCGTGAAGAGAGCACGACAAAACCTATTCCCCCTCAGGAAACTAAAAAGATTTGGCATGGGTCCTGAGTTCCTCAAAAGGTTCTACAGCTGCAACATCGAGAGCATCCTGACCGGTTGCATCACTGCCTGGTACGGCAATTGCTCGGCCTCTGACCGCAAGGCACTACAGAGGGTAGTGCGTACGGCCCAGTACATCACTTGGGCTAAGCTGCCTGCCATCCAGGATCTTTACACCAGGCGGTGTCAGAGGAAAGCCCTAAAAATTGTCAAAGACCCCAGCCACCCCAGTCATAGACTGTTCTCGCTACTACCAAATGGCAAGCGGGTACCGGAGTGCCAAGTCTAGGACAAAAAGGCTTCTCAACAGTTTTTACCCCAAAGCCATGACTCCTGAACAGGTAATCAAATGGCTACCCGGACTATTTGCATTGCATGCCCCATCCCCCCAACCCCTCTTTTTACGCTGCTGCTACTTTATGTTTATTATATATGCATAGACACTTTAACTATACATTCATGTACATACTACCTCAATTGGGCCGACACATTGGCTAACCGGGCTATCTGCATTGTGTCTCGCCACCCGCCACCCACCACCCGCCAACCCCTCTTTTACGCTACTGCTACTCTCTATTCATCATATATGCATAGTCACTTTAACCATATCTACATGTACATACTACCTCAATCAGCCTGACAAACCGGTGTCGGTCTGTAGCCTCGTTACTTTTATAGCTTCGCTACTGTATATAGCCTGTCTTTTTACTGTTGTTTTATTTCTTTACTTACCTATTGTTCACCTAATACCTTTTTTGCACTATTGGTTAGAGCCTGTAAGTAAGCAGTTCACTGTAAGGTCTACACCTGTTGTATTCGGCGCACGTGACAAATAAACTTTGATTTGATTTGACAGTAATGGTTTGAGAACATTCCAAGATTTCAAAGATCCATACACATTTCTAGGCAACTCCTTGTTTCTATATTTACAATTTAGGTCAGCTATGCTACCTAACTACCAAACCATCCAATTATGGGATTTATGAATAGATTATCTGGGCTCCCGAAAGAACTGATCTCTAAAATATCTAAACAACTTTTGGAAAGCTCATATTTTGAGCTAGCCATTTAAAAAGTATGGCTCACAGATCTGATTGAATCTGAACAACCCTTTAACTCGAACATAATATGGAAAAATATGACATTGGCATCCAGTAATCTTAATAACCATCAATTGTTCACAGACTGTATTTAACACCAAGGAAACATTTCACGGTGAAATTGGCCGCAGCTGTTCACTATGTTCCCTAAATCAGGTAGGCACTTTCTTTCATATGATGTGGGAGTGCTTGAATGTAAATATTCAACCCTTTGCTTCTATTATGTTACTTAATGATGATACCTCCTTGAATCTCTCAATCAATCAGAGACAACTACTGCTGGCTGGCAGCACTGCTGCTAAAAAGATGTTGGCTCACCTCACTGTCTCTCAATTCGCTAGTGGATACAGTTACTATTAGAAGTATCAACAGTGAGAATGAATGGTACTAGTCAAGGAACAATTGAGGCCTGGACAAATATACTTGACTCTGTAAAGAATAATCTCAACTAAAGCCCAACACATACAAATAAACAGTCCATGAATCCCAACACATACAAACAAACTAAATACACTGTGTAAACAAAACATTAAGAACACCTGGGGGGGCACTCATTTGTTTCATGTTTTTTCTTTATACTGAATTTATTTTTACTTAAACTTTAGAATATGATTCAAAATGATCAATACTTTGTGGTTATGTACATTTTGTAACGTTTTTATTTTATTTTGTCTTCTTTTTTTCTTCTTCTTTTGAGTGGCACATGTAGAATGTATAAATAATGTCTTGAAAATATATGGAATTTAAATATTTTACCTGTAATACAAATTTTAAAAATATAAAATTTACTTGGTCACAAAAAAAGATTTGTAGCACACACACAATTATACACGCACACACAGACTGCTTCTCTCCTCCCCGCTAATGACCAGCTCTGTCAGGGCCAACCAGAGAAGAAGAGAAAGAATGGGCCTCCGTGTTGCCCTCTTCTTTTCACCGGAGAGAGGATGATTATTCCAGGCTGCATTGATCCAGCTATTCTCACAGAGGTAATGGATGGCATTGTCCCTACTCAGCTCTGTTAGTACAAATAATGATTAATCAATATGCACTCAAGTCTTAGTTCAGAATATTATTTTAACACATGATTTATTCTCCCGCATGCTCGCTCGCTTTTGGAGTCCGGTGATGATTGTTTGCGACTCGGTCGCTGTCATTGGCTGGACAATCAATTGGACCAATCAACTAAAGACCCTCAATTATAACGACTGATTGGAAATAATAACGGCATTTTGTATCGCTCCAGTCTTCCGTATGTAGGCTTCCTGTGTTGGTGTGACATTAATGATATTGAACACACTACATTAGGCTAGTTGGCCTGTAGATGTTCTATAAAGAGACATGTATTTGCTTGGTCATTGATGGTGAATAATATGCTCTCAGGACAGTGATAGAAAGCATATTTCATTCAGTTACTTCAGCATAGTTGGCTTTTCATGGTAAATTATGCACCTTTGTGTGCTTTGTATAAGTACTAAAGTCAAATCACATCAATTCTAATGTATTTGCCACGTGCTTCGTAAACAACAGGTGTAGACCGTCATTGTAAATCAGAATTTGTTATTAACTGACTTTCCTAGTTAAATACAGGTTAAATGAAATAAATAGACTAACAGTGAAATGCTTACTTATGGGTCCTTTAAAAAAAATACAGAGTTAAAGATCATTTTTAAATCAATTTTTTTTTTGTTGAAATAGTGAGAAATAAATACACAGTGAATAATGAATAATAATGACGAGTATAAATAACATGACTATATACAGGGAGTACCAGTACCGAATCAATGTGCAAGGGTATTAGGTAATTGAGGTAGCTATGTAAATATAGGTAGGGTTAAAGTGACTAGGCAACAGGATAGATAATAGACAGTAGCAGCAGCGGGTAGCCATTTGATTATCAATTTAGTAGTCTTGTTGAGCAGTCTTATGGCTTGGAGGGTAGAAGCTGTTCAGGTTCCTGTTGGTTCCAGACTTGGTGCACAGCAAGCGGTAGCAAAGAAAACAGTCTATGGCTTGGGTGGCTGGAGTCTTTGACAACTTTTTGGCCTTCCTCTGACTGGGCTGTACTCACCACCCTCTGTAACACCTTGCGGTCGGTTGCTTTGTAGTTGCCGTACCAAGCGGTGATGCAGCCAGTCAATATGCTCTCAATGGTGCAGCTGCAGATCTTTTTGAGGATCTGAGGGACAATTGTTTTCAGCTTCCTAAGGGGGAAGATGTGCTGTCGTGTCTTTACAACTTTTTTGGGTGTGTGTCGACCATGTTAATTCATTAGTGATGTGGACACTGAGGAACTCGACGCTCTCGACCCGATCCACTACAGCCCCATCCATGTGGATGGGAGCATACTCGCCCCTCTGTTTCCTGTAGTCCACGATCAGCTCCTTTGTCTTGCTGGCGGTGAGGGTACTTGTCTTTGACCTCCTCCCTATAGGTTGCCTCATCATCGTTGGTGATCAGTCATACCACCGTTGTGTTGCCAGCAAACTTGATGATGGTGTTGGAGTCTTGCGCGGCCACACAGTCCTGGGTGAAGAGGGAGTACAGGAGTTGCCCCTGTGTTGATGGTCAGCGTGGCGGATGTGTTGATGCCTACCCTCACCATCTGGGGCGGCCCTTCGGGAAGTCCAGGATACAGTTGCAGGGGGAGGTGTTAAGTCCCAGGGTCCTGAGCTTGGTGATGAGCTTGGAGGGGACTATGGTGTGGAATGATGAGCCGTAGTCAATGAACAGGATTCTTACATACGGTAGTTATTCATTTTGGCCAGGTGGGTGAGGGTAGTGTGGAGTGCAATAGAGATTACGTCGTCTGTGGATCTGTTGTGGCGGTATGTGAATTGGAGTGGGTCCAGTGTGTCTCGGATGATGGTGTTGATGAAGAGCTTTCCGGAGTCGCCTCTTCACTGTTCATAGCCTTTTTCATGTATTCATTATGGTTCACAGTGAGAACCGAACCGAGGTCCCCGTACCGAACGGTTCTGTACGAATACTTGTATCGTTACACCCCTAGAACACAGCTATCATTTTCTTTCTCAAATGCTCAGAGAATTCGGGGCGGTCTGGCAGTAAAAGTCGCTGGCCACACACACCAATGCACACATTTTAAAGTCAAACTATCACTTAAATAGCAGCCAACCGTTGGCACTATTGATATCCTACGGTGGGTCAGGATTGTTTGAAATTAACTATTAGAAAATAGTTTAATTCCCTTTTCCTTGATGGCAGCCTCCTGAAATCAACATCTACCATTCCAAAATATAGAGAGAAGCCTTCTACAAATTCTCATAACCAACCATGTATAGGTTATTCCTAGTTTTAGCGTGGCGTTTGAATAGTGTTAGTTTAAACAATGCTACACCCTGAACGTTGGCCACCTGTTCTATTGATTTCAGCGTGCTAGCAATGGAAGTGACCCACTTGAATCAAAATGCAACACTTCAAAATGTAGGTAGCTGACCCCAGGCCGACCTCAGCTGGTGAAGGTAGGCAACAACAACTCTGCCACGCTGATCCTGAACATGGTGCCTCTGGAGGCCAAAGAAATTTGGCTTGGCGCCGTCCCCCGAGCCACGGCCTGTTTAACCCCCTACACTCTCTCTTTATGTCCATTTATGTCTCACGTCTTTCTCTCTCTATGTCCATTTATGTCTCACGTCTTTCTCTCTCGTTTTTTCTCTCTCGTTTTTTCTCTGTTTACGTCTTTGACATTTTCTTTCTTCCTTTCTCTCAGTCCTCTCTGTTTTCTCTCCTTTTTTTAGTTTGACATTTAAAAGGTGGAGACAGTACAGGTGCATCAAAGCTGGGACTGAGAGACTGAGAAACAGCTTCTATCCCCAGTCCATCAGACTGTTTAACACTCACCACGAGACGACCTCCGTCCATAACTCTGCCCTCTGCCCAGTATCCTACCCTGCCCATCAGTCACTGTCACTAGCCGGCTACCAGCAGGTACTCTACCCTGCAACTTAGGGACTGCTGCCCTATGCACATAGTCATTGAAGACTGTTCACTTTAATAATTTTTATATATCTACTGCTGTACTCAATTCTGTATCTTTTTTAAAATTTAGATTTGTGTCCTTGTTGACATTTGCTGAATTTATAGGAACTAGGAACATAAGCATTTTGCTGCACCTGCCATAAAACCTGATAAACTATGTATCCGACCAATAAAATGTGATTGTCAACTAATCAGTTATGTGCACAATTTTCCCAGATTCCGTGTGATTTTTGAGCTGTTAGTTTTAACAGTATGTGCAACCTCGTCTCCCCCCCTCTCCTGCAATTGATTTCAATGTGATAATCTATAGGAGTGATTGAAAAAACAATGTTGTTTCTCTTTCTGTTCTGGTATCAAAATGCAACATAACAAAATGTAGCTGACTGTGATCTGCAGGTTATCCTCTATGTAAAAATATATCCAATTTACACGTGGTAATCGATGAGTGATTTATTTCCACTTGACAAAACAACAGGATGTTTGGTGCGTATGCAGTTTATAAAATAAATAAGTAGCACTGAATGACTACTGTTGTTACACATGTACAGTCTGTGCAGATTTGTACATTTCTTTTTTAGGTTTTCAATATACAGTATCACAAACTGATTCTGCTTATTGGTTATTGATTTTGACATTTTAGAACTGTGTTTTGACATTGGGCTATGCCTTGTCAACAAGCGACACGTATCATTTTCAACTTAAGTTTTAGGAATATAAATTGAACTTGCAACATTCATTTCCAATGGTATTGTACTTAATCAGGAAAAAACTGATGAATGAGTCCTAAAACATGGTGTGATTGATTTATTTTGATAATACAGTTGAAGTCGGAAGATTACATACACCTTGGCCAAATACATTTAAACTCAGTTTTTCACAATTCCTGACATTTAATCCTAGTAAAAATTCCCTGTCTTGGGTCAGTTAGGATCATCACTTTATTTTAAGAATGTGAAATGTCAGAATAATAGTAGAGAGAATGATTTATTTTAGCTTATATTTCTTTCCCAGTGGGTCAGAAGTTTACATACACTCAATTCGTATTTGGTAGCATTGCCTTTAAATTGTTTATTTTGGGTCAAATGTTTCGGGTAGCCTTCCACAAGCTTCCCACAATAAGTTGGGTGAATTATGGCCCATTCCTCCTGACAGAGCTGGTGTAACTGAGTCAGGTTTGTGGGCCTCCTTGCTCGCACAAGCTTTTTCAGTTCTGCCCACAAAATGTTCTATAGGGTTGAGGTCAGGGCTTTGTGATGGCCAATCCAATACCTTAACTTTGTTGTCCTTAAGCCATTTTGCCACAACTTTGAAAGTATGCTTGTGGTCATTGTCCATTTGGAAGACCCATTTGCAACCAAGCTTTAACTTCCTGACTGATGTCTTGAGATGTTGCTTCAATATATCCACATAATGTTCCTACCTCATGATGCCATCTATTTTGTGAATTGCACCAGTCCCTCCTGCAGCAAAGCACCCCACAACATGATGCTGCCACCTTCAGTGCTTCACGGTTGAGATGGTGTTCTTCGGCTTGCAAGCCTCCCCCTTTTTCCTCCAAACATAACGATGGTCATTATGGCCAAACAGTTCTATTTTTGTTTAATCAGAGCAGAGGACATTTCTCCAAAAAGTACGATCTTTGTCCCCATGTGCAGTTGCAAACCGTAGTCTGGCTTTTTTATGGCGGTTTTGGAGCAGTGGCTTCTTCCTTGCTGAGCGGCCTTTCAGGTTATGTCAATATAGAACTCGTTTTACTGTGGATATAGATACTTTTGTATAATCCTGTTTCCTCCAGCATCTTCACAAGGTCCTTTGCTGTTGTTCTGGGATTGATTTGCACTTTTTGCACCAAAGTACATTAATCTCTAGGAGACAGAATGCGTCTCCTTCGAGTGGTATGACGGCTGCGTGGTCCCATGGTGTTTATACTTTTGTTTGTACAGATGAACGTGGTACCTTCAGGCATTTGGAAATTGCTCCCAAGGATGAACCAGACTTGTGGGGGTCTACCATTTTTTTCTGATGTCTTGGTTGATTTCTTTTGATTTTCCCATGATGTCAAGCAATGAGGCACTGAGTTTGAAGGTAGGCCATGAAATATATCCACAGGTACACCTCCAATTGACTCAAATTATGTCAATTAGCCTATCAGAAGCTTCTAAAGCCATGACATAATTTTCCAAGGCAGTCAACTTAGTGTATGTGAACTTCTGACCCACTGGAATTGTGATACAATGAATTATAAGTAAAATAATCTGTCTGAAAACAATTGTTGGGAAAATGACTTGTGTCATGCACAAAGTAGATGTCTTAACCGACTTGCCAAAACTATAGTTTGTTAACAAGAAATGAGTGGAGTGGTTGAAAAACGAGTTTTAATGACTCCAACCTAAGTGTATGTACATTTCTGACTTCAACTGTGTACCAGAAATCACGAAACAGGTTAGTCCTGTCTACTTTTACAACTGTGAGAGGCAGTTCCGTCTCCTCAGCTAGGCAGAGAAAATACACTGGATCTGCTCTGACAAAGAACTGCAGTATGAACTGTCTTAAGCCATCAGACCACTGTCTTAACACGACGTGGCACGAAGTTAATATCAAACTCATCCTGCCTGCCCGACCTGTGTCACACACACACAGAGGAACGCACGCGCACACACACACACGTGGGAATAATCTCCTGGCTCTTTGCCTTCCCAAGGCCTTGCGGTGAAATGTCACACAGAGAGAGTGTGTGACATTTGGAGGGAAAAAAGCCCCTCTTGGAGTCAATTTGAATCAAAGTCTGTTGGTTCCACCTGCCTGAACCCTGGCTGTACCGTTCAGACATCCTGTGTCGCTGTCACACCTGTCACAATGGGGTGTGAAAGGTCACTGGATATCAAAGTTTGTGTCCACAATGACACCCTATTCCCTAAATAGTACACTAGCGCCCTGGTCAAAAGTTATGCACTTTGGGGGAATAGGGTGCCATTCGGGATGTTACCAAAGTCCCTTTCCTTTATCCTCTCAGAGCCACAAATCAATACAAAGGGCATATTTAGGAAATACATTTTACCATTAAGTCAGTGGCTATGAAGTCTGAAATAGCTAGTACTGAACTGCTATGTCTAAAATGGCTAGTCCTGAATTGTTGTGTTGGAAATGGCTACTATTGTTAAGTTTGATGCAGTGTAGAGGATCTGCTAGTTCAAAATGTCTGGAATGCTTTGGCTGACTAGCTTGGCACTTTGATCTGAACACTTGATTTAAGTCTTCCTCTCTTGGGTGTGATTGTACAGACACATACAGGAAGGGGAGATGGAAAAAAAAGCCAGCTATATGTCCTCCCTTTCACACGTGTTCCAAGCACTAAGAGGGCTCTCTCTGAATCTAATCTCAAGCTGAAAGGGACCCAGGCTGGAGTTGGTGGGGCTAGTGGGGGCCAGATCTGGGTAAAAATAGTATTCAAACTCCTTTTTTCTACGTGTGTTTAATTGAGCTTTCCTGGCACAACGTAAACAATTGAATAGTCATGTAAGTACAAACCCTGTCCATCTGGCACTCCAGGTATACACTGAGTGTACAAAACATTAGGAACACCTTCCTAATATTGAGTTGCATCCCGTTTTAAACTCAGAACAGACTCAATTCGTCGGGGCATGGACTACAAGGTGTCAAACGTTCCACATGGATGCTGGCCATGTTGACTCCAATGCTTCCCACTGTTGTGTCAAGTTGGCTGGATGTCCTTTGGGTGATGGACCATTCTTGATACACATGAGAAACTGAGCGTGTGAAACCCAGCAGCGTTGCAGTTCTTGACAGACTCAAAGGCACTTCAATCTTTTGTCTTGCCCATTCACCCTCTGAATGGCACACATACGCAATCCATGTCTCAATTGTCTCAAGGCTTAAAAATCCTTCTTTGACCTGTCTCCTCGCCTTCACCTACACTGATTGAAGTGGATTTAACAGGTGACATCAATAAGGGATCATAGCTTTTACCTGGATTCACCTGGTCAGTCTGTCATGGAAAGAGCCAGAGTTCCTAATGTTTTGTGCACTCAGTGTAGGTTCGAGCACATTTTCATAGTATTTGGAAGATTTAAACCCAGGTATGGTGGGGAGCTCTCTCTGTCGAAGGAAGGCAGCGGGGAGGGGGGCCGTGGGGGGTAGAACCTGGAAGTGGGACAGCCAGCTGGCTCGGGTCAGATCAGGACCTGGCCTCTCTTCCTCTATCACACGCACACACACACACACGAACACAGGCTGACTCCAAGGCCTGCCCACGTCCACAGGATTACGCCTTTGTAGATCACACACATCTGGGTTGGCACCAGCCATGCCCGGCAGAGGGAGTTGGGTGCCCCTGAGAAACAGCCAAGCAGGTTTCATCCCACTCTCTTTTGGGCACGGCATGCATATGAACACAGGCACATACACACACACACACCCTGGGACACACACTAAAGCAACTGTGAAGTGAAAGGTCTCATCAGAAGAGAGATAGATGAGTGTGTTTTGGGATTCCCTTTGATAGCTGTGTCCCCCCTACTGAGAAACAAAATCACCCCTCTTTCATCTCTCTCTCTCCTTCCTTCTCTAGCCTCTCTTCTTTTGGTCTTGTGAAACAGCATGGCTAAAAGAAATATGTGGACAGCATTCATGTCCTCACAGGGATGTAATGGGAAGAGAAGGTCAGTGTTCGTCTCTCCCACAGCTATGGTCAGTCTGTCTGGCATAGAGAGACTCAGGGAAAGATCATTCTTGGCACAGAAAGAGAGCGATCAAAAGAACGGTACAGTACAATGCACTTCCATGAGTCACTCAGGAAAATAAAGCAAAAGTGAGGCCAAATTCAGTTAGTTAGAGATTGGATTTGTATTCATGAAAACAGCTACAATTCCCCCAGTGTTGTTTACCGGAGGTCTTTGGGTTGGAAGATAAAAAATATTGGTCAATTCTCTTATTATTTTTTATTTTACCTCATATACCCTCATTTCATGACAATTGCTATTTCTGCTCAATCCAAGTTTCCAATGCATTCTTTTTAAATTCTATGACATTAAACATATAATCCATTCTCATTAAACATTGTGGTGACAAAGGCAGGTTTATGAGCACTCCAAGGCTAGGGGCCATATCTATAAAGCATCTCAGAGTATGAGTACTGATCTAGGATTAGGTCCACCCTGTCTATAACCATATTCATTATTACGTCAAATAAAAAACTGATCCTAGATTAGTACTTCTACTCTGAAACACTTCATGAATATGGGCCCTGGTCTAAAGGGAACAGGTCTCTCTCCTCAGTCCTCACATAGTTCCTATTGCTGCTTTGACCACTTCCTGTGTTGTGGCCGCTGGGCTGAACAATGGCTTATGAAGGTAATGGAAGCTCTGGAAGTGTTGGAGAGTTTCTAAATGAACAATGGACTGGACTGGAGGCAGTCAAAGTGTTACACACTCACCCACGTGTGCACACACATACAGACGCACACACACACGGTCCTCTAACACAATGAACTGGAGGTAGAGGCAGTCCAACTGTTTTTGCACCTTCCCGAAACCTTTGTTCCCCAACGCAGCACTGGGGAGAGATTTAAATAATTCACAGAGAACTAATCCTCTGCCTCACACTAATCAAATGTGTTTTTCTTCTTATTCTACGTCTTAACATTTCCTGTGTGATGGCTTTAAAAAGCGAACAGAGTGAGTGAGGGGTGATGAATAGAAAGAGTATTTAAATCCAGAGCTGGCCCGGGGTTAATCTCTCTAAATCCAACCTGCGCTGCTTCTTCTTCTTCTTTTTCTCTTGTTCTTCTTCTTCTCCTCCTTCTTCTTCCTCTCTTGTTCTTGTTCTCCTTCTTCTTTTTCTCTTGTTCTCATTCTTCTTCTTCTCTTGTTCTTGTTCTCCTTCTTCTTCTTTTTCTCTTGTTCTTCTTCTTCTCCTCCTTCTTCTTCTTCTCTTGTTCTTGTTCTTCTCTTGTTCTTGTTCTTCTTGTTCTTCCATTACTCCACTCAGGTGTGCATTGTTTTCTTTCTTTTTCACCAACTTCATTTGTCCTTTTATTAGAAATGTGAGGTATTTTCTGTCAAAATGGTGGCTTAAACCCACCCATTGTACTTTGGGTTTACAGTATATCAGTAAATTGACAGGATGATTTACCTCATCATACATTACAGATAGTAATAGCTCTGGCAGCTAGTAGAGTTTGATAGGGATGTGTTAGATTAGGTACATTGGCTTTTACAGAAATACTCTGTAATATCCTTCCTCAACTGTAATATTTTTCCAATCATGGCTTCGTGGATTTCATTATTTATATATTTGGATGAAACTTTGTCACTTAGATCCCAGGGTAAGATTACAGTGGGGGATTATTTTTTGGCATTGAAATGATATTTCTCTCTCCCTCTCATTCTTTCTTCCAGCCATTTGTGCCCTGAAGCGAAACGGCACAATAAATGAAAGACAGCTTTATAAACTGATTTCTCCAAAACCCTCTGAAGCTTCTCTCGGCTCAATAAGGGATAGGGGGGATGGGCACCCTATTCCCTATATAGTGCACCACTAGTGACTAGAGCCATATGGGCCCTGGTCAAAAGTAGGGCACTATATAGGGAATAGGGTACGTTTTGGGACTCCCCATCTGTGATGTGATCCACTACGAGGACAGAAACCAATAAAAGGAGAGAGATAAGAGAGGATGATGATTGTGATTCTGGACCCAGTTTTGGCATCCTCTGTGCTTCTGTCATTTGTTATGTCCTCCACTATCTTCCCCGCTGCTGTACGTATTCCTTTGTTCTAAGTCTTGGTGACCGCAGGGTGTGTTTCATATGCCATGGTAGCCTGTGTACTACATGTGGTGGGTGTAGATTATTTTGCCAGCCAGGTTACCCCGAACAAAGTGGTGCTGAAGAGCTGAGCTCTACTCGGGGAATGTGGTTCATTGTCCTTGTTTAGGTATGAAATAGCCCAACTCAGCTGTAAAGCTCAACCTTACTTCCCATCCACCCCACCCATCCATGTGTCAATCCAAGGAACCACCACATGTATTAGTACAGATTCCCATTTCTACCCCTTAGATTCTTGCAGGAACTTCACAGCAAAAAACATCTCGCTCTAGGGACTCCACTTTCTCTTCCCTTACGGGAAAAACCACATGATTTCACATGTGGAAAATCACATGATTTCACATGTGAAAATGACACGTTTTTGGAACACTTCACGTGATTTCACATTAAGATCTTCCTGCTACCCCACCATGTCTGTGTGAATAACTGATTTCACCTGTATTTCCACACTTCAGCACTTCAAAGTAAATCTCAGCTTTGTTAAAAATACACTCAAGGAAAACGATTATATTTATCACAGTGATTCAGGAGGCACATTAAAACAGATTAATATGCCTCACCAACATTAGACAACTATACGGAAACCCTAACATTTTGGAAATTATTAAATTAGCTCAATGTTGAGAGAATAGTCATATTAACTGGTAACTAAAATAACAGTGCAGAGCAGAGATGTATTATAGATACTGAATGTGTAGAGGAATGTTAGTCTTTGTGGCACAGCAGAAAGATCACTGCACCTTTAAATCGATAGATTGTGAGTTCAAATCTCAGGTGTGGTTGTATTTTAGTTGAACAGCGTAGCGCTTACTTTATAACCCCCATACCATTTCATTACTTCACTTATAATGGTTTGGGACCGTCTTGGACCATCACGTGACGTCCTGACGACTGGTAAAACAAATGTCTGGAGAACATCTTACAAATATCCTAACATGGTCCTCACCCTTACAGAAAAACCACATGAATTTCACATCTGATCACGTGATCTTATGTGAAGTTAATGTGATAACGTGAAAACATGTAAAGCAATGTGATAACGTGAAACTACACGTGACTACATGTGAAAACCTGATCTTGTGAAATAAACGTGATGACATGGTAATGCAACATTTCTGAAACATGAAAACGTTTTCACATGTAAAGTCATGTGATTTTCCACATCTGAAACCTTGTGGGGTTTTTTCCGTAAGGGCAATGATGTTTTTGGGATGTTGTGTCATGGTCCGCTGGAGGTTTCTGTCTAGTTCCTTTTTTTCCCGGGACATCCCCAAGGATGTTTTTTAGGACATTCTCGGAACATTGTGTCATACACAATGAGGTTTTTGTCGAGCTCATTGTTGTCACTTGTAGTTTCACGGTATCACATGTTGAAAATGTTGTAACTTTTATTTCACATGAGATCATGTTTTCACATGTGTAGTTTCATGTTATCACATGTTGCAGAAGTTTAAATACACCTTAGCCAAATACATTTAAACTCAGTTTTTCACAATTCCTGACATTTAATCCTGACAACAAATTCCCTGTCTTAACTGACCTAAGACAAATTCCCTGTCTTAGGTCAGTTAGAATGACCATTTTATTTTAAGATTGTGAAATGTCAGAATAATAGTAGAGAGAATTATTTATTTCAGCTTTTATTTATTTATTCACATTCCTAGTGAGTCAGAAGTTTACATACACTCAGTTAGTATTTGGTAGCATTGCCTTTAAATTGTTTAACTTGGGTCAAACGTTTTGGGTAGCCTTCCACAAGCTTCCCACAATAAGTTGGGTGAATTTTGGCCAATTCCTCCTGACAGAGCTGGTGTAACTGAATCAGGTTTGTAGGCCTCCTTGCTCGCATAAACTTTTTCAGTTCTGCCAACAAATTTTCTATAGGATTGAGGTCAGGGCTTTGTGATGGCCACTCCAATACCTTGACTTTGTTGTCCTTAAGCCATTTTGCCACAACTTTGGAAGTTTGCTTGGGGTCATTGTCCATTTGGAAGACACATTGCGACCAAGCTTTAACTTCCTGACTGATGTCTTGAGATGTTGCTTCAATATATCCACATCATTTTTCCCCCTCATGATGCCACCTATTTTGTGAAGTGCACCAGTTCCTCCTGCAGCAAAGCACCCCCACAAAATGATGCTGCCACCCCCGTGCTTCACGGTTGGGATGGTGTTCTTCAACTTGCAAGCCTCCCTCTTTTTCTTCCAAACATAACAATGGTCATTATGGCCAAACAGTTCTATTTATGTTTAATCAGAGCAGAGGACATTTCTCCAAAAAGTACGATCTTTGTCCCCATGTGCAGTTGCAAACCGTAGTCTGGCTTTTTTTATGGTGGTTTTGGAGCAGTGGCTTCTTCCTTGCTGAGCGGCCTTTCAGGTTATGTTGATATAGAACTCGTTTTACTGTGGATATAGATACTTTTGTAGATGTTTCCTCCAGCATCTTCACAAGGTCCTTTGCTGTTGTTCTGGGATTGATTTGCACTTTTCGCACCAAAGTACGTTCATCTCTAGGAGACAGAACACGTCTCCTTCCTGAGCGGTATGACGGCTGCGTGGTCCCATGGTGTTTGTAGTTACGTACCACAAATTGACTGAAATGATGCCAATTAGCCTATCAGAAGCTTCTAAAGCCATGACATCATTTTGTGTAATTTTCCAAGCTGTTTAAAGGCACAGTCAACTTAGTGTATGTAAACTTCTGACCCACTGGAATTGTGATGACCTGCAGTGAGTTATAAGTGAAAAAATCTGTCTGTAAACTATTGTTGGAAAAATGACTTGTGTCATGCACAAAGTAGATGTCCTAACCGACTATAGTTTTGTTAACAAAACTATAGTTTGTTAACAAGAAATTTGTGGAGTGGTTGAAAAATGAGTTTTAATGACTCCAACCTAAGTGTATGTAAACTTCCGACTTCAACTGTACATGTTATCACTTTAACTTAACATAAGATCACGTGAAATTCATGTGTTTTCCATATCCTGTGAAAATGCTTATTGTGTAAGTGCAAATCCTCTGCCATGTGTGCTGCTTCTCATCAGTGCTTTATGCTCTGCACTTGTCGTGCGTCCGTCTGTCTGAGGGAGTTTATGGGACAGATGCTTCACTGTAGGATCATCTTCGCTCAGAAACCCCTCGGAAACTCATGTCTTCTCCCTCAAATATGCACCTCCGATAGTTTATTACATTAGATTCAGATTGTCTCAAGTGGGTTTTGAAGTGGGATTTCGTGAGTATTCTGAAAGAAGGCAGCTTTTAGAATGGAAATGTAGGAGTTTGTTTCAGTTTTTAATGGGCAATGCCATCTACGTTTCCATTTAGGGGGCAACTTGAACCTGCTCTTCTGGGTTGTAAAATCGCTACAGATTATTAAGACAGAAATGTTAGACCTTGCCATTTTCTCCCTGTTCCTCTTAGACATTAACTCGTTATTGTCTGTTAGTTTCAGTTAGTGAGTCCTATTTGGCTCCAGTATCATTGAACCCATATTGGAGGTTCTGTCATCTTTAGTGTCTCACCTCTCTGGTGATTCTCAGTCTCAGTTGAGTCATTATCCCTCCAGCTGTGCAGGGAGGAGGAGCCCATCTCCTCATCTCCTGGTGCAGGTGGAGCTCACTAACCTAGCTAGAATATAGACAGCTGCACTGGGTGGATCCACCCCTTGTCTGCAGTCCCTCCCCTCTCTGGAGAGGAGATGTTTGTGAGTCACTGGGCAAATTGGGTGGCGGGGGGGCACTTTAACAAAATTAATTCATACAAAATAGATGTGGGTATTAAAAAATGGCTAAAGCTTTGAATCTATGGCTCGATCTGTGCCTCAGACGTGACGACAGAAATAGCCAGAACCACATGGAGTAAGGGCTCTATCTCTCAGTCTCTCAATCAGTGCTTATTTTGTGTGAGTCCCTCCCTCCTATGTTGGCATCTCCTCGGCCCGCAGAAACAACTCACACAAAAGAGGAGCAAGTTTCACTGGGTAATTGGGATGATAATTATTGGGAAGTTAGTGCCAGCTGGGTGACTAAGAAGGTCAGGAAGCAGCATGCGGTCAGGCTTATCTCTGTATAGGAGCCAGAGCTCGAGCAGACCTCCATATGGCAGCAGACAATGCACAGTCCTGCCCCAGGATGCAGCACACAACACTTGGTAGGAAACAATCACTGCTCCCCTGGCGCTACACTGGCTGCCTGGATGCACCGGAATGGGGTGGGGGTTGAAGAAAAGAGAGAAGGGGGTGTCGTTCTTTGAATTAACAGTGTTGTGCTAGGGCAAAAAACAAAACGTGCACCCCTTGGGGTTCACAGGACTGAGTTTGAGAAACACTGCTATTTCTGGCAAGAATGGAAACAGTAATATTTATATTAACGTTGAACTTTTTTATTGAGAATCTCCCTTCATACACATCTGGAAAAAGTATTTGAGGAGAAGCAGACGATGAGAGGTTCAATTGGCCCTTGTTGGTTACCCTCCCACTCTTCTATCCTCTCCTCCCCTAGTCCTCTCCTACCCCTCCTTCACCCTCAAGTATGACCATACTGCTTACTGTGTTGCCATGGCACCAGGGCACCCATAGCAACCCACATTAAGCGTCATAAATCGGACTTTTACTGTGTCCGACTCCTTTTAATCTCCATTACTCGGAAGGTTTTATTTTATTCAGGTCCTTTGGATGGCTATCAATGGCCAGTTCAGCATTAGAAGAATACAGGCTGTGTGTGTTCAGAGGTTTGAAGGTGAAAAGGGGCTTCCAGAACAATGTAAGTCCCACGGCCCCTTGGATTTCCCTTCATAGAGTTCTTAAGTCAAAGTTACAAAGTGTCCCTTTTTCCCTTTCTGTTCTCCAGTGACTTTGAGACAGGGATTGTGTGAAAGTCATCTTTTTTAACGACTGTCGTTAATCCCAAAGGGGGGAGACTCTAATCATACCTCACTTTCATGTCTGAATGAGGAAGAGGCCAGTTTTTCTCTCCTCTATCCTGTGATTTCATTTAATTAAAAGGGAAGTTGGCACTGTGTGGCCGATTCATTACTTATTCATAAAGTGACTTTGTTTCCTTGTTGCGACCGACCTGTTAATCAGACGACAAGGCTGTGGTAGCCAAGCTGTAAAGTACACAACAAAGTCCTCTGTGACATCCAACTTGAAAATTTGTGTTGGAGGAGGTGACTGCTTCAAGCCTCCCGAAATCAAACCGTGCAGGTCAGAGGAGAGAGGCAATATAAGCCCTAAAGAAGCAAAGGACGGTGAAACAAAATGGATTTGAAGCTATCATTAAGCTTTACTGCTAAATATGGAAACCATATTGGGGGCCATCCATGTACAGACAGAGGGGCCATTTTGAGATTGTGAACTGTCCAATTGATCTCCACCTAAATGGATGGGTAAGATGGGTCTGTAATAGGGAGTAGTTACAGTGCAGTATCCTTCTCCCTCCCAGTAAGAACAGCAGCTATCTGTGATGGTTAAACTGTGATCAATGATCAGGCTGAGAGAACATGCAATGGGCTGGTCATGTATGGTAGCCCCAGCTTCACAGCCACAGGCCTCTCTCTCTCTCTTCCTAAGGGGGTTCATTGAGTGTGTGCGTGCATGCGCGTGTGTGTACTGACCGTGCCAAGGCCCCTCCAGCAGTGCTCTTTTTATGGTCGAGAGTCGATGATGACCATGTCTGACGAGAGAGAAAATGTGTCAGGGGTTCAGACTTCATCATCACCCATTTTCCTCTTGAAGGGACATGGTGACCGACCGTGTGTCTCACTCTCATTATGTTTGATAGTGTCACATAATCTCCCCCACAGGCAATGGGCTCAGGACCTGCCTCGTCTCTAGCTACAGTGTTACATGGACTGTGTCCAGAATGGCACCCTATTCCCATATGTCTTTGGTCCAAAGTAGTTCACTATGAAGGGATGAAGACAAAGCCCCTCTCATTTGGGAAGCAGCCACAAGTACTGTAGCCTCTCACATCCTCACATTCAACAGAGATAATGTATCTAAAAGAGCCTTTGTTTTATTATTACACTGTAACATTTGACCCAATAACATTGTCTGCGAATTGCCATTATTAAAATAGTCTCAGCTGAGAAATCATGCAGTGGTATTAGAGCGATGGCAATATACGCCACATTAGCTTTCAGATCTCTCTGTGGGGAAATATCATAATGGTCTTGTGCAAATGTGGACATATGTTAGTGAAAATCCACACTTGGCAGAAATGAAATGACTGGCTTTCAGTACTTCAAAGGCCAGGGGAAATATAACGATAAGCTTTAACACCCCACGTAAGTGCTGCAAAGACCTCGCTTCATCTGTGTCTCAAAACGATCACAGAGAAGGCTCCAACACACACACATGCGCGCCTGCACACACGCACACCAGCCGGGTTAGCCACATACGGATACACAAATGTGCAGTGTTATTGTACTCGAGTCCAGGACTTGTGACTCGACCATTGGTGACTCGGACTCTCCTTCTCGACCATTAGTGACTCAGACTCGCTTTTCCGTGACTTGTATTTGCACATGGACTGGATAGGCTACTATGATAAGCAGAATATTAGCCGCAGAGCAGCGAGGGTTCTGCTCTCTAGCAGTGGGAAGGATGCGCCACACACAGCAACCACAGCCCACATCAGCTGGTGAGCTGCAGGGGAGCAAGCGATGGGTGTGGGAAAACAAGTAGGCAGGCTCCTCTCTGCCTCCGAACATAGACTACACACCGCGCAAGCGACTCTTTCGCTTCCCCGTAACCACCAGTCACCAGACTACTATTTAGCTTTGCCTGGTTAAGGAACACAAACCGCTTTACGAAAATTGATAACGATAGTATTAAGTTAAAAGGAAAACAACTGTCTAGCGATTTGTTTCTCTCCTTGACTACAGAAAAAGTAGTCTGTCTCTGCAACCCATAGCCATGTTCTGACAAGTCTCTCATTCCTTTTCTCTGTAATAATAAACCGACACAAATATCAGTTGGTGATTACAAAAATGTAGCCGAGAGCCTTTTACAATTTCGGCAAGTAATAATCTGGTCAATCTGTCAGGAGCAATAGCCAATTTCCTCTAGAGACCAGTCATCCCTTCAAAACATAATTACTGATTTGACATAACTATTGAACATTATCTAAAAAATGTAATGTGTGAGCCTGTGTGTGAAGTACTTATTTGTTTCGTAGGCTATTGCATATTGCCGGTAATTATGACCGTTGGGCAACAGGAGGGAAATCTTGCATTACTTCAATGCTCACATGAAAATCTTGCATTACTTCAATGCTCACATGAAAATCTTCCTGCCAGCGCGCCGCTAGTTGTTGCTGGGCATATTTCTTCCACCAAATCCGAGCCAAATCCATAGAGGAGCGAATCTTGCAACAGACAAGCATCGAGCCAGCAAGCCGGCAATACAAGCGAGCAAATAAACAGAAGTAACCAAAATACAATTTTGTCTAAAGAACCCAGAATCATTTGTTTTGCTTTAAAACGTTTTTTTGTGTGTACATAAACCAATGTTAATGTGGTATTTTTTGTTAAACTCCGACCCAGTCTGAGTTTGGACCAGGACTCAAGCACTGGGACTCAGACTTCAGCCGTAGGGACTCCTGACTCGACCATTGGTGACGCGGACTCGAGAACAAGGGACTTGGGACGCGAATCGAACTCAAAGTTTAGTGACTCGACTTCAACACTGTGTGCAATGTACAGTATCCGGTTTATTGTCCATCTTTCTCCTATTTAATTGAATTTGTGAATTTTTATAAATTTGTCCTTCTGTCAATACACAGTAAACGCCACTGATCCAGTTTTCATTCATAAATATATTTTCTTTGTCTGTCTATTGACTGTAGTCTTGGGTCACGTCCCAAATGGCACCCAATGCCCTATATAGTGCTGTACTTTTGACCAGAGACCCAGTGACCCTGGTCAAAAGTAGTGCACTAGGGAATAGGGTGCCATTTTGGACGCATTCTTGGACTGAAAATGCTTGGATGGCGTGTTGCATTTTTCCTTTAAACTCAGAAACTCTTGATCTTCGATCCAAAGAAAAAATGAAAAAGTGAAAACTAAATCTCCCTCATGGTAACCGAATCAAGACAACTTTGATATCCAAAATGAATTTGTTAGGGCCTTTTTGGCACGGCCGCCACACCCCCGTCTTCAAGATCAACATTCCGTTAGGTCGAGCCAATTGGCAAAGAGTGTTTACGGTTACCAGCTGCCGAGCTTCCTCATTGAAGTTGTTGCCCTTTTTTATATTTGTTATTTTCAATCTTCCCTCTTTTTCTCCCTCTCTCATTAATCTTTACAAGATCAGTGAGCATGGTACGGTTTAAGATCAGAGTATATTAGCTTGACTATGAGTCCTTTTAAATGTATTTCTGGAAGATTGTTTGATCGAAACTATCACAAAAGCCAAGTTCCTGCATTTTCTATGTTATAGTTTAACCAGCAGAGCTCGTAACTCCACTTCAGACTGGACACTGGGGGCCTGGTTAAAACTGACAGGGTTAAATCTACTTGACTGTTATAAGTCCCAAATGGCACCCTGTTCCCTATGGGCTCTGGTCAATAGTAGTGCACTACATAGGGAACAGAGTGCCTGTGATATGAGTCAGGAGTGTTAAATTGAAGTCTCTGTCACTGTATGGACTCACCGTACTGAATCCCTCTTTACGACTCACCTGAACAAAAGTATGCCTTGTATCGTGGTGATCCTGACTCGTACTCGCCACAGTTATATCATCCAGAAGTTTCTGACCCTTTATGTCCTCTGCTCAGAAGTTCACCTTGGTGGCTGTTGGGAAATGGGGGGCAGAGCTGTTTTAAGATGATAAAGGTATTTCATCTGAGCCAATGATGATTTATCTGCACCTTTAAAGCGTTAAATCGAAACTATTACCTTGGAAGTCTCATCAGTCACTTTGAATTTCTAGAGGTGGAAAAGGGAGAGAGAGGAAGGGAGGGAGAGACAGAGAGGAAACGAGAGAGAGGAAGAGGGAGGGAAAGAAATCCTTTCCCTTGCTCTCTATAAACCTTCTTGCGGCTCCAATCCAATTTGCCAGGAGTGTGGAGTTATCCTTAAGCCTGTCTAATATACTGACAAGCAGAGCTGTCACTGCTCATACTGTCAGAATCAGCACTATTTATAGGCCCTGTCACTGTAGCATACTGATACATAATGATACAGCATTTAACGCTCATATACAGTGCATTCAGAAAGTATTCAAACCCCTTCACTTTTTCCACTTTTTTGTTACGTTACAGCCATATTCTAAAATATATATTTTTCTCATCAATCTACACACAATACCCCTTAATGACAAAGCGAAAACAGTTTTTTATCAAGTTTATAAAAAATAAAAAACAGAGATACCTTATTTACATAAGTATCCTGTTTCCATTGATAATCGTTGAGATGTTTCTATAACTTGGAGTCCATCTGTGGTAATTTCAATTGATTGGATATGATTTGGAAAAGGCAAACACCTGTCTATATAAGGTCATAGGTTGAAGGAATTGTCCGTAGAGCTCCGAGACAGGATTGTGTCAAGGCACAGATCTGGGGAAGTGTACCAAAAAATGTCTGCAGCATTGAAGGTCCCCAAGAACACAGTGGCCTCCGTCATTCTTATATGGAAGAAGTCTGGAACCACCAAGACGCTTCCTAGAGCTGGCCACCTGGCCAAACTGAGCAATCAGGGGAGACGAGCCTTGGTCAGGGAGGTGACTAAGAACCCGGTGGACAATCTGACAGAGCTCTAGAGTTCCTCTGTGGAGATGGAGAGAACCTTCCAGAAGGACAACCATCTCTGCAGCACTCCACCAATCAGGCCTTTATGGTAGAGTGGCCAGACGGAAGCCACTACTCAGTGAAAGGCACATGACAGCCTGCTTGGAGTTTGCCAAAAGGCACCTCAAGGACTCTCAGACCATGAGAAACCAAGATTGAACTCTTTGGCCTGAATGTACCTGGAAACCCAAACAAAGATATATTAAAACTGAGATTTTCGCATGAAAATAACTAAGCTATAAAAAAATAATTCATTGAAAATAACTGTTATGCTTCAGTGAATTTGAAATGAAAGAACTCCAAGACCTTTGCCCCTTTGTTTGGACTAACAGATCTCTATCAGCAGCTCGATTACCTGGCGGTCGCCATGATTACAGTCTCACTATGATCCTCAATGCCTGGATCCCCATTGGCTGCCTCTCTTCACCACTTGTTTCAGTGTTTGTCCGAGCCTTACCTGGAGGATATCTGTTAACCTAGGTTAACAGAGCCGGTTTAGGCTTACCAAAACCCTCCATTGTTCCTAAGCTCTGTAGAGAAATACAAACACAGGCCCTGTAATTAAAGGACTCCCACAAATGCTTTTGTTCCGATGGCCCCACAAGCTGGGGGGATAGGGTTAATGAGGGATTTAGGGTGTGTGTGTCTCTGTCTGTGTGTGGGGGAGTCTGTCTTAATTCTTGAGGAGTTCAAATACAGGCAGCCAGCCAGTCAGCCAGCCCCCATCTGTGTTAGGACCCACAGTCTTTCTATTTAGGTGTCAGAGTTTAGTTGGCTAATCCTCTGACTCTTGTTGGAGAGAGCTGGGAAGAGTACAGTAGCTTGGCTTCCCTTAAAAACCAAGCTCAGTGTTACCCTCCAAGTTCTCAGTCACTGTGATGGATTTCCGTCATATGGATTTTTGTAGATCCGCAATAATTTAAAAAAGCATGTCCGTTTCTACGAAACATATTCCCAAATAAATATTTGCCAAATATATTTTTTCTCTGTTATGCTGTGCGCACTGAACTGACATGCATGATTGTTGATGTCACTCCGATGTTCAGATGAAGGGAATGAAATAGTCTATAATGCGCACCATAGCAGCGCTCAGCTCAGACAGCTGTGTGTAGCCTAGTGTAGTTGTTGGTAAAGTCATTCAAAGCCTCGACTTTATCACTCAGGATGGAACTTTCCAGTGCTCCTATTTTTTCCATGTAATGTTGTTGCTAAAACAAAATCAGACAACCCCATAGCAGAATAGTCTTCCTATTTACCTCGTCGGCTTGTTGTTGCGTGTTCTATGTGAGATAAATATTCCTCTCGAGGCGCATTCAAGTTGCAACAGCCATACGAGGGAAAGTTGTATGCTGACAAGCAGTCAGTGCACAACAATTGATGCAACAGCGGGAAAACACTTTGGAAGGCAGTTCTGGAAAATGTATATTAAAAGCAGTTCTGGAAAATGTATTTTGAAAGTAGTTTTGGCCTTTGTTGAAAAAAGAAAGCGATGCCAGTTTTACATTGCTGCCACTTATATTTCCATACTACTTCGATTGCACGTGTGGCATTGTTTTACAAATGCAGTTTTACAACCGGGGTTTCAAGCAGGGTTTATTTTGTAATAGAAACAAACAAAAAATGATTTTGGAGTGAATAAAATGACAATAAGAATCAGGATGTTGTGTCCAGTGGGATAAACCTCATGCTTCAGCCTTTGTACATTTTATAGCCACTATGCTTCATCAGTTGGACAACAGGTGATAATATAGAGCGACTTACAGTGAGTGCATACATTTTTGTACTTTGTCATACTGGTCACCCATGAGAATCGAACCCACAAGCCTTGCATTGCAAACGCCATGCTCTACCAACTGAGCCACACGTGACTATATGCATGGTCCAATATGTTAAAATAATTTAAAATAATTCAAACATAATTTTGACCAATATTTCTGGATGTAGCAATCATTTACTTCTACATACAATAGAAATTTTCCCAGGAAGGGGACTGGAATTGGCCAAACTTGCAGTTTAATACATGTACAACATTATCCTCTTTCCCTAAAAGCACAATGGTCATGACTTTCTTACATGGAAGGGGAGGTTATCTTTTCCCCGCACAATCTATATGAAGTCGACTTGAAGTTTCAGTCATGGGATTTTTTTTTTCTTTAATCCCTGCCTCTACCCATTCCACCAGCCTCCTGCAGGTGATAATGTTCCATGTGTCATAGCCACACTCCAGTTCCAACTCCTCTCCTCTTCAACTTTGCTTAAGTGAAGTCAGAAACCTCTGGCAAGACGTTGAGCCATTTTAGCCCTCTTATCTAACCAGACATGGATATTTCATCTGGACAGTAAAAGGCTGTTCATTCACACGTTCATAGCAGTTTGTCCATAGGGTCTTCTTAAAAAACATGATGTAGTGCAAATTGTGAAGGGAATCTACAGTACTGTGATGGGGTGGGTGTTTTGAAGTTCGTATTGTTTAGTGTGTTGGGAGAACAGATGCAGGTATACCCAGGATACTGAGTTAGAGTTGTTTCAGATAGCTCCTCTTACATCACCATACATCACAGTGAAGTGGTGGAGCCCTACTTACTGTACACATCTCTCTTCTCTCTCTATCTTCTGAGATCCCTTCTTTGAGATCCCCAAGTTTTGTTCTTATAATGGCTGTTGAATAACAGATGGAGTTTACCTCCGTTTCAGAGTTGAATCGTAGTGAAAGAACTTAAGTAAAATTATTTTGTGATTCCGAACGCGAACATACTGTGTAAGCTCATAGTTCATGATGCCACTCTCTCTGTCTCTTTCTGTCTCTCTCTCTGTCTCTCTCTCTGTCTCGCTCTCTGTCTCGTTCTCTGTCTTGCTCTCTCTCTGGCTCTCTCTCTCTGTCTGTCTGTCTGTCTGTCTGTCTGTCTGTCTGTCTGTCTGTCTATCCATCTCGCTCTGTCTGTCTCTCTCCTTCTCTCTGTCTCTCTGTCTCGCACTCTCTCTGTCTCGCTCTCTCTCTGTCTGTCTGTCTTTCTCTGTCTCTCTCCTTTTCCCTCTCTCTTTCCCTCTCACTCTCTCTGTCTCGCTCTCTCTCCATCTCTCTCTTTATCTCTTCTCTTTCTGTCTGTCTGACTGTCTCTTGATTTCCGTCCGCCCGCCCGCCCGCCCGCCCGTCCCTCCGTCCGTCCGTCTGTCCGTCTGTCCTTCTGTCTGTCTGTCACTCTTCTCTCTCTCTGTGTGTGTGTGTTTTACTAGCAGTAGAAGCGGTTGAATTAAAGGATTAGAAGAGATTACACTGTGATCTGCTTTTCTGATAACTGCTATTTTTTTAAAGACAGAATGGACTTGAGTAGAAAGCACCTGCAGGAAAGAGGAAAGACATAAAAAACACACTTCCCAGTGCAATGGTGACAGTTTGGTAGCTTAAATCTATGATGCCATATCATCCTTATTAGGTCTTTGGTGAAAAGTACTGGGAAACTTTATCAGATCTCTCTGTGTAGATCCCTCCGGCAGCCAAAGCTCCTCTAAAGTTACGCTGTTAGCTGCTGAAATCCCGTCAAGGCTTAGCAGAAACAACAGTCCATGCAAGGCCGGGCCAGACAAGGCCGAAGCAGGTATAGAAATGACCTTCAGTCCGACTTTTACACGCACGCGCACGCACACGCACGCACGCACGCACGCACGCACGCACGCACGCACGCACGCACGCACGCACGCACGCACGCACGCACGCACGCACGCACGCACGCACGCACGCACACACGCACGCACACACACACACACACACACACACACACACACACACACACACACACACACACACACACACACACACACACACACACACACACACACACACACACACACACACACACACACACACACACACACAGGTATATAAATGACCAACGAGACCTTGATTCCTGGTTTAACTGCCGCCTCTCTGAGGGTCATCTGTTAAGAGCTGGGCGGCTGGTCGTTGGGAAAGCTGCCATATCCTCTCCCTAAGACTAAAAGCTTGTCTGGAAGCTGCCACGACTGACCTCAATGCTTTCTCTTTGACTGCTCTGACAGTTATGGTCCCTCTTTATCTCTTTGTGAGGCCACAAGACAAATAGAACTGAATCCCTACGTAGCTTAGCCTTGCTGCAATGTCATGAAGCTCAGCTTGATAAAAAAAGGAAATTAAAAGAATTCATATGCATGTGGTTTTATAATAAATGACTTACTGGTAAAATACAGTTGAAGTCGGAAGTTTACATACACTTAGGTTGGAGTCATTAAAACTTGTTTTTCAACCACTCCACAAATGTCTTGTTAACGGTTAGGACATCAACTTTGTGCATGACACAAGTAATTTTTCCAACAATTGTTTACAGACAGATTATTTCACTTATAATTCACTGTATCACAATTCCAGTGGGTCAGAAATTTACATACACTAAGTTGACTGTGCCTTTAAACATTTTGGAAAATTCCAGAAAATTATGTCATGGCTTTAGAAGCTTCTGATAGGCTAATTGACATCATTTGAGTCAATTGGAGGTGTACCTGTGGATGTATTTCAAGGCCTACCTTCAAACACAGTGCCTCTTTGCTTGACATCATGGGAAAATCAAAAGAAATCAGCCAAGACCTCAGAAAAAAATTTGTGGTCCTCCACAAGTCTGGTTCATCCTTGGGAGCAATTTCCAAATGCCTGAAGGTACCACGTTCATCTGTACAAACAATAGTACGCAAGTATAAACACCATGGGACCACACAGCCGTCATTCCGCTCAGGAAGGAGACGCATTCTGTCTCCTAGAGATGAACGTACTTTGGTGCGAAAAGTGCAAATCAATCCCTGAACAACAGCAAAGGACCTTGTGAAGATGCTGGAGGAAACATGTACAAAAGTATCTATATCCACAGTAAAACGAGTTCTATATCGACATAACCTTGAAAGGCCGCTCAGCAAGGAAAAAGCCGTGCTCCAAAACCACCATAAAAAAGCCAGACTATGGTTTCCAACTGCACATGGGGACAAAGATTGTACTTTTTGGAGAAATGTCCTCTGGTCTGATGAACCTAAAATTGAACTGTTTGGCCATAATTACCATCATTATGTTTGGACGAAAAAGGGTGAGGCTTGCAAGCCGAAGAACACCATCCCAACCGTGAAGCACGGGGGTGGCAGCATCATGTTGTGGGGTGCTTTGCTGCAGGAGGGACTGGTGCACTTCACAAAATAGATGGCATCATGAGGTAGGAACATTATGTGGATATATTGAAGCAACATCTCAAGACATCAGTCAGGAAGTTAAAGCTTGGTCGCAAATGGGTCTTCCAAATGGACAAAGTCAAGGTATAGGAGTGGCCATCACAAAGCCCTGACCTCAATCCCATAAAAAATTTGTGGGCAGAACTAAAAAAGCGTGTGAGAGCAAGGAGGCCTACAAACCTGATTCAGTTACACCAGCTCTGTCAGGAGGAATGGGTTTGAGAAACAGATGCCTCACAAGTACTCAACTGGCAGCTTCATTAAATAGTACCTGCAAAACACCAGTCTCAACGTCAACAGTGAAGAGGCGACTCCAGGAGGCGACTCCAGAACACAGACACTCTGTCCAGTGTCTGTGTTCTTTTTCCCATCTTAATCTTTTATTTCTATTGGCCAGTTTGAGATATGGCTTTTTCTTTGCAACTCTGCACAGAAGGCCAGCATCCCGGAGTCACCTCTTCACTGTTGACGTTGAGATTGGTGTTTTGCAGGTAATATTTAATGAAGCTGATAGTTGAGGACTTGTGAGGCGTCTGTTTCTCAAACTAGACACTCTAATGTACTTGTCTTCTTGGTCAGGTGTGCACCGGGGCCTCCCACTCCTCTTTCTATTCTGGTTAGAGCCAGTTTGCGCTGTTCTGTACACAGCGTTGTACGAGATCTTCAATTTCTTGGCAATTTCTCACATGGAATAGCCTTAATTTCTCAGAACAAGAATAGACTGACGAGTTTCAGAAGACAGGTCTTTGTTTCTGGCCATTTTGAGCCTGTAATCGAACCCACAAATGCTGATGCTCCAGTTACTCAACTCATCTAAAGAAGGCCAGTTTTATTGCTTCTTTAATCAGGACAACAGTTTTCAGCTGTGCTAACATAATTGCAAAAGGGTTTTCTAATGATCAATTAGCATTTTAAAATTATAAACTTGGATTAGCTAACACAACGTGCCATTGGAACACAGGAGTGATGGTTGCTGATAAATGGCCTCTGTACGCCTGTGTAGATATTCCATAAAGAATCAGTAGTTTCCAGCTACAATATTTATTTTACAACATTAACAATGTCTACACTGTATTTCTGATCAGTTTGATGTTATTTTAATGGACAAAAAATTAGCTTTTCTTTCAAAAACAAGGACATTTCTAAGTGACCCCAAACTTTTGAACGGTAGTGTAGCCCAGTGGTTAGAGTGTTGGACTAGTAACCGAAAGGTTGCAAGATCAAATCCCCGAGCTGACAAGGTACAAATCTGTTGTTCTGCCCCTGAACAAGGCAGTTAACCCACTGTTCCTAGGCTGTCATTGAAAATAAGAATTTGTTCTTAACTGACTTGCCTAGTTAAATAAAGGTCAAATAAAGTAATAACACATGCTAATTAACTATTTTGTTTTAAAAACATGCTGTATGCTCTTATCTATCCAGCCTCATTATCCCACTCAATAATATATATATATATTTTTTAACTCAATTAATCACAGACCTTATTTATTCTGATGGTGATGGCCTTTCCATGGCCTCTTTGTTGACTGTGAATGAGACTGTTTAGGATGACGGTCACATATAGCTCACGGTAATTGAGCTAATAATCATAGTAGAGACATGTAATCTAGAGGTCCTGTCTGTCAGTTACTGTGTGATTGATTGATTGCTGATGTGTGATGATGGATGTGCTCTGGCATTAACCCTAGTGACAGTCTGAGTCAGTCCCAGCCAGGCTCATTGTCTCTTAACCATGGCCTGTGTCCCAAATGGTCCCCCTATTCCCTATTTAGTGCACTATTTTTGACCAGGGCCAATAGGGCTGTGCACTATATAGGGAATATGGTGCCGTTTGGGTCGCAGGCCCATCTCTGGGAGTTTAAAGCCGTCGATATGACATCATTAGAGCAGAAAGGAGCTGAAAGCCACAGTGGCCATAGATCACGGCTGTGACTGCTGAACATTTTGTCACAGTGGTTTGATAATGAGGTCAGGGGTAAAGAGATATTAACATATGTAAGGCACAGAGGTTGAAGGAAGATAGTGGTAATATATATATATATAATGTTTTTTTTATTTTTACAATGGACGTGTAAAACTAAATGTAAATAGGCTACGTTAAATTTGACTGAAATTAGGCAACATGAAAGGTGTCAGTCAGATATATTTGTTTTAATCTAAACGAATCAGGCCTGTTCATCCACGCTCTATATAAGATGCCATCTGCTTAGCGACTTCACTCTCATGTTATCTTTATGGATATGGATAGGATATCAATAAATGCAAGCATTGTCCGAAAAACAGACAGAAATGGATTATTGTCCTTTTGACTCAGATTCTCCTTTAACACTATGGCTCCTCCCATCTGTCTGTAGCGATCTGCCAACCTTCTGACCTGCCTATTGATTACTACACAACATTGATAACGTAATTGAAATGATGCCCCCGCCTTGGAGGCTTTTTCTGCTCAGCCCCTCAGCGTGGCCATTACCAGGGGTCGTGACCTTTGACCCCTCCCTCTTCCCTCTTACTGGGTCCCATAAGAGGGCTCTGGGCCCTAATTCAATAATGGGGGTGGGGGGAGAATAGTCAGTGGAGGCCTCGCCAGGAGGAGGAGGGGGGTAACACCCCTCTCCTCCTCTTCTACTATCTCTCCTTCCCTCTTCTCCACAGGACACTCACCACCCCCTCGTCTTCTCTCCTCCACTCCTCTGCTAACCTCTTCTCCCCAGTACCTCTCAACACCCACCCCCTCCCCTCCTTCCCTCTCCTCTCCCCGGGACTCTTACCGCCCACCCTCCCCACCCCACCCCTTCCTCAGGGCACTTAGGGCCTGGGACCAGCTGTGCCGTGAGCAAAATCATTGGGATCCATCTTTTTAATTCTGCTTTATTACTCCCACTATCAATATTGTTATTGTTTAAAGTGGCCCCAGCCCTGGCTCTGACTGACTGACTGATGTCCTGGTGGGGTGCCTCTCTTTAATTATGAATGTGAGGAAGTGGTGCTAGCAGTAGGGGGCGAGGAGGAGCGGGTGGAAGTATAGGGCTGGGTATGCAGGGTGTAATGACGAGATGGGTAAAGGAGTAATAGGGGAGCCTGGAATTCTGAATAATTCACCGGCTCCTTGCGGCTCCTGGCTGCAGCCATTGACATTTGGGGAACTGAATGTCTGCGCTGTATGAGTTTGTGGTCGAGTATATTAGATACTTTACAGGTACAGGCCTTGGAGAGCTGAGAGCCCGGCCAGCAAGGCAGCCAGCCAGCCAGCCAGGCAGAGACCTGTGGCGTAGCCACTACGCTAACAGACGGCAGGATATCTGCTCAGGTTATTAGGCCTGGTAATGGGACTGCAAATGGGAACTGGCACCCTATTCCCTATATAGGGAATAGGGTGCCAGTTGGGATGCAGCTGGGATATATGGCTAGAAAGGCACCTAGACGGATAAGACGTCCAAAATAGCCAGAAATCCTCCCATAGTAAACCAGATGTCAAATAATATTACATTTCTTTTCATATACTGTAAGTAATGTATGGCAACATACCATCACTTAGGCCCATTTTAAATCCAATAGCTTTAATTCCGCTGGTAGGGCGGTAGTGAATGTCGGCCTATTTCTCCGGTGGTTCAGTATAGGCTATGCCAGAGAGCCATTGAGTGCGAGGTCAAATGCATGCATACTCTCGTAGCCTCGAGTGGACACTTCCATCCTTTCACATGCAAATCTCCCATCTGATCTCTTTGCATTAAGTGCACTATAATTGCTTCGTCAGTCTGATTATTCTAGGCTTCGACCCAAATGGCACTCATTCCCTTCATAGTGCACTACTTTTGGCCAGAGCCCTATTGGACCTGGTCAAAAGTAGTGCACTATATAGGGAATAGGGTGCTATTTGGGACACAAGCAGTCTGATTATGTGGCCCTGGCAGTGAAAGATGGCCTCGCATATACTCTAGAGGACCAGATTCAGACAATCTAAATCTCATTCCCCATTCGTTGGTCTGCATCAGAAGGTAAAATTGCAAACCTCTTGAAATGTGAGATGAGGCTAAAGATAGACTGGCATGTATTTCATATGCTTGTTGGCTGCACTAAGGAGCATTCTCCATTAACACAGAAAGGAAATAATTACTTTTACCATCCCAGGTATTCCTTTTAGTAATGAACTCCCTCTCAGACTTCTTCAGTCCCCCATCCTGTCCCTGCCTTTCTGCTACTGTAACAATGGCACTACTGGATTCAACACATTTGTGTTTCTCAAATGAGCTGCCAACCGGCAGGCGGGCATTCCAGAGTTCCAGGAAGGAGAGAAGGAAAGAACAGCTGAAGGATGAAATAGTAAAAATCGAGCACGGCACGGCGTCTGCAGTAAAGGGAAAGTTACACTGTCTGGCGTAGTTGTGAGTTAATAGAGGGTCAAGCAGCTGTGTGGTGAGCTGAGCGCAGACAGACCTGGCAAGGGAGCCGCGTTGGAGGTAGAGAAGCTCTCGAGAGATCATTTCCTCTGAGATGAATATGGGCTGCGACCAAGAAACCAAGGAATGAAGAAACCAAGGGAGGAGGAAACCAGGGGATGAAGAAACCAAGGGCCCCTAGGAGCCAAGGAACTTGAAGGACCTGCTGAAACCAACTCCTTTCTTCTCTCCTCTATTCTCAGCCCCAATTGCTTCTCTTCCTCCCTCTCGTTACAGCTTGCTAAAGCCATTAGCTTGGCCCGATCCCTCTCTCTCCTGAGTTTACGCTCTCTCATTTAGCAAGCAGTTAAAACTTCAGCAAAACTTGGCATCCTGTTTCGTCCTCGGCGCTCATGGCATACACACACACACACACACACACACACACACACACACACACACACACACACACACACACACACACACACACACACACACACACACACACACACACACACACACACACACACACACACACACACACACACACACACACACACACCAGGCGTTCCAAGCATCCAGACTTGCTGCTAGATCCTCTCGGCTCCTTATTGTCTAAGTGCTGATGGTTGCCTAGCCAACCTTCCGGAAACTTCTCCTTCTGTCTCTAGTGTGCTGCTGTTGAGTGGTATTTACCACAACCTGCGATGGTGGTGACTTTTCATTTCACCATCTTAAAGGGATACTTCGGGATTTTGGCAGAGGCCCTTTAATCTACTCCCCCAGAGTCAGATGAAATTGTGGATAAAATTTTTATGTCTGTATCCAGTATAATGGAAGTTATAAGTAGTTTCGCAAGCTAATGCTAACTAGCGTTAGCGCAATGACTAACCTATACACTCTTAAAAATAATGGCGCAAGTTGGAACCAAATACGATTCTTGAGAGCAATGCCATAGGAGAAGCATTTTAGGTTCTCTGAAGAACGATAAATGAGATGGTTCTTTGAAGACCCATACAAAAGTTCAAAACCAGAAAAGTGAGATCCTAAGTGAATACTTTGTCATTTAAATTCAATTCTCTAAGACGATGCAATACAAATTTCATAAGGCTTTCCTTTGAAGGCCTAGTTTCAACTTAATACAGTGGCCTAAAACTCATAGTTTAGAGACCACTTCAGGCCTGCAAGTCACATTATGATGGCTTGCAAAGTGATGTGTAATTCCTATTGGAATCCAGCCAGAGTGGGGATATCCAACATTTTGATTTTGTATTCCCCCACAACCTGCATTCAGAATGACTGCCAGGGTTGGGAAGACGAAGATATGGCACTATCTTAAACATCTAAACTGGAACAACTATTTCAGTAACGGGTGCAAGAAGTCCAAGTAACAGATTGGAATAGTTAAAAAAAGTGTATGTTATTTATATTTGAGTAGCATAAGATTAATGAATCATTCAATATACATGCAGAAACATAGATATTGAAACAAACAATTGTAAAAAATCAACCTGCTGGGAATCAAGCATGCTGGGAAATATGATAACGATGGCCGTGGTTTTGGTTCAACTCTGGTTATTTACACCAACACAGGTGTTCTTTTACACCACTGAGTGTTAATTTAACTCTTTATAGTGTCATTTTAACTCTTGACTCAACACTAGAAATGTTACACTGAAAAATCTACACTATATAACACTGGCAAAGTAGCTGTGTGCTATGAAAGGGACACATCTGCAGGCTTCCATACATTTCAAGAACCCTTTAGAATTCTGAAGAACCGTAGATGCCACGCCAAGAACCCCACACTTAACTCAAAGGGTCTTTATTGGGTAAGAGTTCTCCAAGGAACCGAACTGAAGAAGAACCATTTAAGAACATTTCTGTTTTTCAGTCCTTAGATCAGGTATTTGGGTAGTCATCTCTATAAAGCAGTTTAATAGCGTCTGGTGTTATACAGAAGGCCTAAGCAGCTTATATATGCTCACTTTTCCCTGTAGCCTTTAGAGTGTCAGGTTAGCTGATATCTCATAAAACCAGTCATGAAAGCCTGATGGCCTCATAAAAACTGAGCTGAGGCCTTTTTAGGTGAACACATCACCCTGAAACCTTCACACCTTATGTATTTACCACTGTATCTCTCCTGACCCCATATTGGAGGCATTTATTAGATGCCCTTACTACCACACCACATATAGCTATTATATATCAAGATCATATATTTCATCAGACAGATACAGTCATGACTCTTGCGTGTGTGTGTGTGTGTGTGTGTGTGTGTGTGTGTGTGTGTGTGTGGTGTGTGTGTGTGTGTGTGTGTGTGCATGCAGACCCTCTGACCCTCTGATTCTTTGTGTGATTAGTACGTCCTAATCATTTGCATGCAGAGAGAGAGAGAGAGCTGTGTCTCAAAGCCGAGAAAGCGTCAGCAGAGAGCCCAGCTCTGAGCTCTGAGCCCTGCATATGGTGCTGTGAATACATTACACACTCCTGACGCGGTCTCATCTATTCTCTCAGAGTTAGGGTGCCTCACGATCAATAGTGCTGGATTACAGTGCTTAACATCAAAGTTCATCTTTCTCTTTCTAGAGGACTCAGCTGTCAGTCATGGGCTCTAGTCTACTCTATACTCTCTACATGACTCACTTCTTTTGCCAGTGAAATAAAGTTCAAGAAAAGTTGCCGGTGTTGGCTGTTCAGAAAGTTATCTTGTATGAAGCAATGCCATCCATTTTAATTTCTTGCTTTGCTTTGCAATGCTTTTCGGACGCACTCTGTACTCGTAAGGTGGTATAATCGTCTTTCCCAACAACAATTCGAATATGCAATTTCGGTCTAAGAATAGCTACGTTTCTTTTTAGATCCATGGCATTTTCATTTAACACACATGATTTCATTTAACACACATGATTTCATTTAACACACATGATTTCATTTAACACACATGATTTCATTTAACACACATGATTTCATTTAACACACATGATTTCATTTAACACACATGATTTCATTTAACACACATGATTTCATTTAACACACATGATTTCATTTAACACACATGATTTCATTTAACACACATGATTTCATTTAACACATGATTTCTTTGTTTTCAGAGAACTCTGCTGTCAAATAGATTCTAATTTAGTTACAGTGTACTGTATTGATATAGACATACTGAAATGAATGTGGTTAAAGATCCAGGATCCTAACATATTGCACAAATTGGATTTGGATCATATCACACGAATTGCTCAATTCAACATATCACACAAAATGGATGACGTTGTACACAAAAAACGGGGACCCGTTATGGCTCGTGAGCACCACTTTAAAAACTACTGGCTGAAATGATACAAAGGTTTGAGAGTGTATCTTAAACTAACTGAATTACAATGAATGCATTTTCTTAGAACATATACACATGCTGTTGACTTTGAGTAGTATGTTGTGCACCACTTACTGATCTCAGACCAGTTGATTACTGAACCTTCATTGTCATGCTTCAGAGAAATTCTCACCTTTTTTTCATATAGGATATACTTACTGTGCCTTGAGGTTAGCGTTATATCACCAACTGTAACAGAACAAGGCCTTTCATAGTTTCTCTGAAACTTTTTTGTGAGAGAGAAGCTTCTACATCAAATGGACAGTGAAGTGAATGTAGCTCTACATGTCCTTTAGGCTGAATCAGTGGTGATGTTATGAGATGTTGGCAGGGTGAGTTAAATAATTGATCAAGATCCGGACTGGATCTGCTGAATGTCTTATTCTCTTACCGGAACGGTCTGGCTGACATTCTGGAACTGTGTCAAGGTCTCATTTAGCCTTCTGTATTACTTGTATCTTGAATGTATTCTGTGCACAATTATGCAACGGATGGGTCTAATCGTGAATGCTGATTGGTTAAAACCGCGTTCCAGCCGGTGTCTGTTCCACAAGTTACCACCGGCTATGATATTAAAATTTCTATTTACTCTGTTCTATCTGACTGCGCAATCCACTGTCTCATCATCCCAGCCAAGCAATTTATAAACTCTCCACTATAAAAAGCATTTATCACATTTATTTCAGACTAACGTTTGTTTTCAACAGTGGAGATTTGTATAAAGTGCAAGTGCTGGTTAAGTGTTTATTTTTTTTTATTTTCTGGGGGGGGGGGGGGGGCGTCGAGGTGAGGAGGATTGTTTAAAAGGTAATGTTTCAGATCTTTTCAGAAGATGGGCAGGGACTGTTGTCCTAGCTTCAGGGGGAAGCTGGTTCCACCATTGGGGTGCCAGGACAGAGAAAAGCTTGGAGCTGCCCTCCCGTAGGGGTGGAGGGCCAAGAGACCTGCGCTGGCAGAATGGAGGGCTCGGGTTGGAGTGTAGGGTTTGAGCATAGCCTGAAGGTAGGAAGGGGCAGTTCCTCTTCCTATTCCGTAGGTAAGCACCATGCTCTTGTAGTGGATGGATGCCAGTGGAGTGTGCGGAGGAGCGCGGTGACATTAGAGAACTTGGGAAGGTTGAAAACCAGGCTGGCTGCTGCGTTCTGGATAAGTTGCTGGGGTTTGATGGCACAAGCGGGGAACCCAGCCAACAGCGAGTTGTAGTAGTCCAGATGGGAGAGGAAAAGTGCCTGGATTAGGACCTGTGGCGTTTCCTGTGTGAGGTAGGGTCGTACTCTACGGATGTTGTAGAGCATGAACCTGCAGGAGCGGGTCATTGCTTTGATGTTTGCAGAGAACGACAGGGTGTTGTCCAGAGTCACGCCAAGGTTCTTTGCACCCATCCGACATTGTGGAGTTGTCAACCGTGATGAAGAGGTCTTTAAAATTATTGCAGCTAGTTTGCGGTCTTTCCAGCTTCTATTTGAAGTGATTGTGTTAGCTGTGTTATTGGCTAGCTCCTCTGAACAACAGTGCCCTGATGAGTAAGCACATTTTCTATGCCAGGCGAAATCACGCCTCATTACCTCATTGTTATGGTTGTATCCAAATAAATGTCACTAGAAAACAGCTTAAACAAATGCAAATGCAGTTCTGGATGCACTTTTTGACTTGTCTGTAAGTTACCCGTAGTTGGCTAGCTAGCAAGCAATGGATAAGAACATTGCCAGCCAGTATAGCAATGGAACATATAGAACGAACGACTGGGTCGCCTCTATAGATACAGAACAAAAAGACTGAATGACTGGGTCGCGTCTACCGATAGAACGAACGACCAACCATCTTGGGTAGCAACCCTAGATTTGTGTCGGGACTATATCTTGTGGAAGGATGAAATAGTATAAATAAATTCATCAAAATAACCTTTTTAATGAAAATATATCAATCATAATTTGAATATGTTGGCAACCCATTGTATAAAAGTGATAATGCCCTCGAAGCCGGTGTTTGGAAGATATAATTATTGGCACGGTTTGCCGGCCATCGACTTCGTCTCGGGCCTAGCAACACCCGTGCCAATATCCACCAAACACCGGCTTCGAGGGCATTATCACTTAAGCGTTGCATATCCTCTTGCTATAAGAGGTGACGCCTGTTCTCTTTCTGCAGGGATATTTTTATTGTTCAGTCACTTTGGTAGGGGCAGCTGCCACAAAGGACACACACTTGGAGACAAAAGCTGTTTCTGTTCTGTTCTGTCTTATTCCCTTTACAAGTAACACAGGGATTTACAACATGCCAGTGTGACAGGTGGACATTGCACAGAGGGCGTAGGAAATGTTCTCATCCCAACAAGACAGCTGTAACTCTGTTTCCCTCGTACGCTTTCACAGGCTGACAGTCCCCCTTCAGAGAGAAAGAGAGAGTGTGTATTAGAGAGAGAGAAAGGGATTGACTAAAATAAAGAAAGGGTTATTTTTTTACGATGTGTGTCATGGGGACAGCCCTAGTCCTGATGAAAGTGGGCAGGGGGGAGAAACAGAAGGGTACTGGTCCATATGTGCCTTTTGATTGTGTGTGGGTGCACTGTGCAGGTGCATAGGCCTGCGTCTCTGCGAGGGTCTTGGGGTGACTGTGCTCTCCCTGATCCCCCGTTTCTTTCCTTTATCCCTATCTGCTCTTTATTATTGATGAGGGCCCTCCAGCTCTCCACCGGGTCCCCCATGGCGAGGTGTTTCTTCTGGCCTCACAATAGGACCCGAGCCCAGGCACATGCACACAGGGGGCGCTGAGCCTCACCCCCCACCCTCACCCCCTTCCAAATGACCCCACTCCCTATCATACCCTCTTACCCTCGCTAATCAGACCGCCACGCTCCCTAGTCACGCTGCTGGTCCATGCAGGCACTTTTGTGGGCGGCCTGTTAGGTCCCTCTCCACATGGGCTATACAGGCTACTGTGTAGCCCAAAGGGGTGATAAGCCCCCTACCACCAACCAGCCCTCACCCATAGCAGACAGCCCCACACCCAACACACACCCCCCACCCTGCCATCGCCCTTAGTAGGACCAAATGGAACCCTATTCCCTAGGCAGTGCACTACTTTTGACAAGAACCTTATCGGCCCGGGTTTAAAGTAGTGCACTAAATAGGGAATAGGCTGTGATTTGGGACGTAGCCTAGGACTGATATAGGAATAGTTCTCAGCAGGAGTGGGGTAGGGTGCAGAGGGCTGCGAACTGTGTTGGCACATCGGTGACATTGGTACATAGATGAAGTCACTGTTTCACAAATCCAGGGTATTATCGCCTGTAATAACCCTTTGTCTGTCCAGGCAGGTTGCAGCTGTTACTCACTGGCCTGGATGAGCTGCTGAGCTGGGCTGGGGAAGCAAGAGGCGAACACACTGGCTGATATTTCATAGAGAGAGAGATGGAGGGGAGAGAAAGTTGGAGGGGAAAGAGAGAGAGAGTTGGAGGGTAGAGAGAGAGTTGGAGGGAAGGAGCGAGAGAGAGAGAGGAATAGATTGAATAGCGGGAGGTACAGAGAGAGCATGTGTGATAGTCATACAGGGTCAGTCACATGAAATTTGATTGCCGCCAAACTCCGACAGATCAGCTGATATGCATTGATTTCCTTTGAAGAGTATAAAAAGGAAAAATGGAAAAATGTCTCTGAAATGACCAGCAGTTATGCTACTGATTTAATCTTTCCTTCTACGTCTCTGTAGATCTGTCGTCTAACCAAAGCCTGCCCCGTCTTCACAACCAATACAGCTGCTTTGAAAATAAATGAAAGTCCGCAGGGATGTGGAATAAATATGAGTTAAGCTTTGGATTGATGCAATATGGCTGAAGGCTAATGCAAGTCTCTGTTGTATATAGATATTGAGGTCTGTGCCAGAAATCAGATCAGTCTGATATTATAGATAGATGTTCAATAGTACCGAGGATCAGATAAGGAATAACAGCCTCTGTGATTTAAAGTCATATTATAGATAGCCCTAGAACCAACAGTTTAGTATATTTTTAAAGTGTTGAATCTCCGGGCGGTTCCTTATCAAACAGGCATCTTTCAGGACTTCTACAGTACTACGCCAGTCCAATTTAGGACCCAATATGACCCTTGGGAGTGTTACACCAGAGATGGAAGAGGAAGCAAGATACCCCACTCGCTGTTTTTTGCAGGTTCAATGAAAGTCAATATTTATTTTCGGTAATACCAATTACCCCACCGAAGACATTCTTTAAAAAAGTATACTCGGCCATAACAGACTTTATATGAGCAAAAAAATAGAATAGAAAGGAAAGTTTTACGTCTTCCCAAGTCGGAGGGTGGTTTTAACCTTCGAGACTTGGAGTTGTATCAACTCGCTGCCCAATGCTTTTACTTGAGGCATATAGTTAAATGCACTAAAAAGGAACCTTTATTGAAGATGCACATGCTCATCCCCAGAATCTTTTAACCTGTCTATTTTCAAAGGAGACAGCTAAGAGCATGAACAACTTCCTAGTTAAGAACACTGTAACAATATGGAAGAAAATGAAACGGATTCTACAAGAACCAATATCATTCCATGAAACACAACCCTATGGAACAATTCTTGGATAGCTTTTCAGAATTTGCGAATTAATTGGAAAACTAAAGCCAGAGAAACCATAAATGACTTGGTAACAGTAAATGCTTGTATTTCCATGACAGAATTAAAAAGCAATTTTGTACTGACCATTGTAAAGTTATTTCAAATACATGCAAATTCAAAGTTTCATATCACGAAATTTCGATTTTGAAATCTTTCGGACATCAGAGCAACCTTGAGGGAATCTTATTTGACTCAGAAAAGGATGTTCATATGATCGGTAAGATATACAAAACCTTGCAGAGAACATATACAACTGACGATCTCTTAGAGAAAAATATAAACTATTGGAATCAAGACTTAAAAATAACTGATGTTGGAGGGAATGTTGGAGCAAACTAACCAAATCCAATAAACAAAAAGGAACCCTTAATCCAGTCACCGGTGCATCAAGCTAAGTAACATAATACAAAAATACCCAGCAAAATCCGTCAGTTTAAGCTAGAGATATTTGTTTTTGCATTGGATGCGTCTCAATCCACCGCATCTGCCGATCTTGCACTTCCGCATCTGCGTTGAAAGGTGGCAGAGCTAGAGCTGTTTTTCGTCAGATCATGAGACTTCACGAAAATGTCTAATCTTAATTTATCCACCATCTTTGATCCTCACACTGGCAGGGGTTTATGGGAAGATTGCATCCAACCTAAACCTACCATTATATTATGTCCGTCTGGCAACTGACAAATCCCTCCAGATCAAAGGCTTACTGTTACGCGGCTAGGCACCGTATAGGACTAACTTCAACATACCATAACATACCAAGCCTACAGTACATGACCTGTGTCTGTGGGTCACCTCATAGAGAAAGGCATCTGCAGGCATCTCTCTCCCTTTCACTCCCTCTCTCTCTCCCTCTCACTCCCTCTCTCTCTCCCCCTCTCTCGCTCTCTTTCTCGCTCTCTGTCTCTCTCGTTCTCTCTGTGCATATGCTTAAAAAGGAACCCACAAAGCTGTTTTATCCCATGCAGTGTAATAACTACTCTGTTGTGACTCTATCTATCCATGTCTGCCTGTGTTTTGCTACTCGTGTGTGATAACAGGGGTCTCTTTAGTATGTGCATATTCCCAAATACATACTTTTTTCTGCTGAGAAACTGCTTTCGCCGGGCGGTAAAGTATGCAGCAGAGTGGCTTTATTGAACAGCAAGAAAGAGAGTGCGAGAGAGAGAAAGTGTGTGAGGAGTTGGTGTGTGTGCATGTCAACCTGCCTGCTCTCTTTCTTTAGATAGGGCTAAAGAGAGAGAGCTAGATGCAGGCCTCACTCTGGCCTTTCAGCTAAAGGAACACACAGACAGATGTTGAGTGAGTCTCATTGTACTGGAGTGAATGAGTCCGTAGGCAGGGTAAAGACTGTGCCATATGGATATTTAATTGATCTCCCCTGCTATTTCATTGGTGATTCACCAGTTGGTCTATTTTCCATTCATTCAATGTTAGAAGAACTGGGAAACAGATGGTGAGGAGTGACTATACCACGTCAAGTATTGAGTGAGAGACACGTATGCACGCACACACACACACACACACACACACACACACACACACACACACACACACACACACACACACACACACACACACACACACACACACACACACACACACACACACACACACACACACACACACACACACACACACATCCACATGAGGCATACAAGTTACAAAGCCTGCAACCTTTTCCACAATGCATAAACACAGGCCTTCTAGTAACCGTTCCCTCCATCCTAGCTCATTCATATTCCCCCAAACAGCTCTACCGTCCACCGGACGCACATTCATCCTAATTGCCAGGACAGTCAACTGACGCAAATGGCTGGCAGGTTATTCTTTGTGAGAGCTCTTGTTTCATAGAAAGCCACTACAGACATTGGATACGTCCCAAATGACACCCTATTCCTTATTTAGTGCACCCATTGGTCTCTGGTCAAAAGTAGTGCACAATGTAGGGAATAGAGTACCATTTAGGATGCAGCCGTTGATTTATGCAGACAGAGGGTTATTTGTAAAGCGAGGACACCTGATGTGGATGGCAGCGAACAGCAGCGATCATGCTGACTAATTGACTGTGGAGGGGCTGAATCATTCAGAGACTGAGTCCCAGCCAATGGCTGAATCCATCTTCTTTCTGAGGAAAGGGCACGTGCATATACGCATATACCCACACACCCACCCACCCACCCACGCACTTGTTGGCTGCTGCTGTGGACATTAGCTAGCCTAGCCACTGATAACTGCCCCCCCCCCACCCCCAGTACCAGGGATTAACCCTGCATTTTAATATCTTTGTACTAAAGATTCACATAGTGTCCTCCAAGAAACTTTGAACCATGGATGGTGGATATGAGGATGGTGGATGTGGGTGGGGGGTGAACAGGAGAAGCCCTTAAGATAATCTAGATAGCATATAGACCCTTTGAACTGCCTTGACAAATTCACCACTCATTCTATCCCTCCCATACTAACAGCAGCCTCCACTCCGTGCTTCCAATTTCCATTTCTCAACGCTTTGAAATGTATTAAAGTTACATACTGCCATTTTTTAATTTGCCTTTTGATCTTGTCTCAACTCTGCCCTGCTCCTCTCCCTCTTTTCCTCTTCCTCTCTCTCACCCCTCTCAGCCGACATGAAGTCAGTGATAATAAAGGGCCATAGTTCTCAATTTTCACTGAATTAACACTGGAGGTGGGGGAGGGAGGGGGGGGGGTCAGACTAAGTGAAGATGATGTTGTTGTGTAGGATGGTTTATGGCCCAGGTTGTGGCCCTGATGCGGGGTCCCAGCTTGCTCTCAGAGAAAGTAAGTAAGCATATTATATTGTCACGTTCTGACCTTAGTTCCTTTGTTATGTCTTTATTTTAGTTTGGTCAGGGCGTGAGTTGGGGTGGGCATTCTATGTTGTTTTTTCTATGTTTTGTTCTATTGTCCTATTCTATGTGTTTGGCCTAGTATGGTTCTCAATCAGAGGCAGGTGTCAGTCGTTGTCTCTGATTGGGAGCCATATTTAGGTAGCCTGTTTTTCATTGTGTTTTGTGGGTGATTATATTTTCTGTTCTGTGTTTTGTTTCACCGTACAGGAGTGTTCGTTTGTCATTTTATTGTTTTTGTTCAGTGTTCTTTATTCGTATTAAAACAATATGGACACTTACCACGCTGCGCATTGGTCCTCCTCTTCTTCCAACCACGACAAGCGTTACATATATGCAGGGTCAGTCAATGTCTGGAACCTTTTTTTATGTGGGGTATAGGAGGAATAACCTAAAAGCATAATGTGTGTTTGCGTTTGCATATCAACCTCCCTTTCAGACTTGGGTTCAAATTGTATTTGTTTTTGATCAAATACTGTGAGCATTTGATTGAGCCTACCTGGAGTGCAAGAGGGGTGGGGTTTGCACTTGTAGAGACTATCTCTTTGGTTAAATTGCGCCAGGCAATCTCAGTCAAGCCCAGCTGAAGTATTTGGAATAAAACAAATACTAGTTTAACCCAGATCTACTACCTCCCACCATTTCCACCATTGAGAATATGTTATGCTTCCTCGCATGCTACAGGCATGGATGGCAGCTAGCTACGCACCTCAACACCCAGATAATGTGTCCTCACAGGTTTTTACAGGAGCTAAATGGTGAAATTGATTTTGTTTGCAGATGTGTTTTTCCCTTCTTCACCGGTTTCGCGCTTTTAACCGTGTGTGTCTGACTGCAGCTGAGGCCCACTGTGTGACAGTAGCACCACAGGGACTGCCCGCCGTGGTTTGATTGTGTTGTTCCATCAGTAAACAGTCTGAGGAAAACGAACAGATAGAAGCATATGCAGCATAATGGAAGTGTTTAGACAGTCTTCAATACATGGAGGTTCTATACAAAGAAACAAACACCCTTTCATTGGCTATGTAGAATACACAGAAAATATATATTTTTTCTTAACTCTGGTTTGTCTAAGCTAGGTAACGATAATGTGTTACAGTGTTGATTATGCAGTAGCTACCGGTAGTTTGAAAAAACAAAATCCTAGTCATAACAGTAGTAAAATCTCACAAGTCAATTATATTGTAAATGTACTCCCCAGCAATTGCACGGATAACTTGCTAGTCTGCGTGAGGTAGAATTTGATTGGCAAATTGTATATGAAAATAATAAACTGTTTTGTAATTTAAATGAATCAGAAATGCAAAGTGTAGGCCTATCTTGTACTGGATAGAGAACGGGAAAGGAGGCCCTGTTAGCAGCATTGTACCCCAGCCTAAAGACATTAAACCTCACCGGCCAATGATCCTTTTTAATACCCATCATCCATACAGATGAACATAGTGTATCCTCACACCAGCATCCATATACATAAAACCATGAGCATCAAATGGGGTATAACTAATACAATTGATTTTAATGGTTGTGTGGAACAACAGAGAGATTGAAAGCGTTTCCGCTTTCAAGCAAGACGGCTTGCTTGTACTGCAGCAGGGTGCATACATCCAATTCAATTCATCCTTTATGAGGTGCTATTTAGCTGTGTTTTAATGAAGGCTGATTGGCACTGCGTCCTAGTAGCCATTATCATCAGAAGGATGTGATTGCTGTAATCTGCAATTATGGGCCTAATTGTACTTCAGGATCCTCTGGGTTTAAATGAGCAATCAGGTCTTCTACTAGTGTACCACCTGTAATTGCCACCTTGGAGCAGAGTGGTGACGACAGCGTGACAGCTTGACAGCTACGGTGTCAAACCAACGTCCATCTTAAGTGCCCCTAGCTGCTCTTCTATAGTTTTTCTTCCTTGCCTCCCTTTCTTTTCCTTCTCTTATTCTGTCTCTTCCCTTGCTCTCCCTCTGTTCCCTCTCTCTCTCCCTCTCTCACTTTCCATCTGTTCCTTTTTCGCTGGTTCTCCCCCCCTTCCCCCACCCGTCTCCAACCTCACCCCCCCTCTCCTCTATGGAATGTATAAACCGGGCCCTATTATCAAGCTGGTTGTCTTATCATAATTATCCCTAGTGTCAGACCCTGTTGGTGGAGATAAAAGGAGAGGCTGGTTAACTGAGGGAGAGTATTGATTCTTATTGACAGGTGGATTAACTGAGGGGAGAGTATTGATTTCTATTGACAGGCGGATTAACTGAGGGGAGAGTATTGATTCCTATTGACAGGCTGATTAACTGAGGGAGAGCATTGATTCCTATTGACAGGCTGATTAACTGAGGGGAGAGTATTGATTCCTATTGACAGGCTGATTAACTGAGGGGGTGTATTGATTGTTATTGACAAGCTGATTACCGGAGGGGAGTGTATTGGTTCCTATTGACAGGCTGATTAACTGAGGGGAGAGTATTGATTCCTATTGACAGGCTGATTAACTGAGGGGAGAATATTGATTGTTATTGACAAGCTGATTAACTGAGGGGAGAGTATTGGTTCCTATTGACAGGCTGATTAACTGAGGGAGAGTATTGATTGTTATTGACAAGCTGATAAACTGAGGGGAGAGTATTGGTTCCTATTGACAGGCTGATTAACTGAGGGGAGAATATTGATTGTTATTGACAAGCTGATTAACTGAGGGGAGAGTATTGGTTCCTATTGACAGGCTGATTAACTGAGGGAGAGTATTGATTGTTATTGACAAGCTGATTAACTGAGGGGAGAGTATTGGTTCCTATTGACAGGCTGATTAACTGAGGGGAGAGTATTGGTTCCTATTGACAGGCCAGTAATGAAAGCCAGTAATGAAAGGGATGCATACAAGTCTCTAACATCAGCACTGTTTAATGACGACACTACCCCATAAAGACCAATAATATAGGCTCTTCTCCCAGTCTAAAAGGAACATGGATCACTCACAATGGTTCACAAGGGACTTTTTCTTTATGCCAAATGTACTGTACAGTATGAATGGATGGGGGGTTTGACAAGATATTAGTTCATTTGTTCTGTATGGAACGCAATTCAGACAACACGTTTCATTCTAAAATGGTTGAAAATTATATTAATTGGGCCAGTAACCGAAAGGTCGCTGGTTTGAATACCCTAGCCGACAAGATGAGAAATCTGTTGATGTGCCCTTGAGCAAGGCACTTAACCCTAATTTGCTCCAGGGGTGCCGTACTACTATGGCTGAACCTGTAAAACAAGACATTACACTTGCACCTATACACATATGGATAATAATGATGTCTGTACAGTTCACCGTGTGACTCTTTGTGACACCATTGTAAAACATGATATAATGCTGTTACTGGTCCATGCTTATATTCCCCTTCTCCTCTTACTCTCTGTGTCCTCTTTGGTTCCGCAGCAACCGACTGGCGCCTAGTAACCATGACCGGATACGGCGTCTGAGGGTTGAGTTCCAGCAGGCCAGAGGAGAGGAGGACCCTGATGACCGACGGCGCACATACAGCTTCGAGCAGCCCTGGGTGAGTGTCTAACAACCTGCAGTACGGACCAGCGCATTAACCCCAACCACCAGCAACACCCAACCCAGCTCAGTACTTCACGGACCTCCAAACTAACCTCAACCACCTAACCCAAACCAGCCAACAGCCTAACCTATCCCAACTCCCCAGTCCAACACTGCACGGACCTCCAAAATAACCCTAATTACCAGCCCAACCTAACCCAACACAACCCCTTCTTCTCTGCCTGCCTGCTTACCTACCTACCTGACTACCTGCCTGTCTGCCTACTCTGATGTAAACCTTACCAGGTTGACACTAGGACATGCTCATGCTCTACAATTTGAAAACTGATCCTGGACAACCTCAGTCATTTATTCTACTTAGGCGTCTCGTAACAGGCCTTTTACAGGACTTTACTTCTAATCCTCTGCTGTGACCTCAGACCTGGAAGTAATTACTAATTATTAAAGTTCCCATCTTTCTCAGATATTCATTACTTTTTAAAAATGACTCTACATTGGGAGGATGATGAAATGAAAGAAGATGAGTTGACAGTGACAGTGAATATTAAGAATGTTGAGACAAATTGAGAGAGATCTTAAAATTCCTTAATTTCAATCTCTTCAGAGTTAATTAAGAATACTTTTTAATTAGATTCAAAGGGACTTTTTTCCTTGTTTTTCCGCTCTTTGATTGATCTTATACTGCAGTGGGATTTATTTGGGTTTTAATTGGCTAAATGTAATCAACGTAATTCGTTTGGTTATTTAGGTGTATGCCTTTACTTTTATTTCTCCTGCTGTGTGTGAAAAAAGAACGGTTTCTATTTCTCCAATGTCAGTCACTGAAATGCATTAGTTCAATTTATTGTTGTGCCGATTCATAATAAGAAACCGTTATTCATGTTTGCCATCCTTGCCATTTACAAATCAAATGTTCTTCAACATTCAACATGTGAATGTGTTTCTTAATTTAGCTCTTACACTGATTACAATGATAAGAGCTCTTACAATGTTTCCTTTGTCCGTCAGTGGTTTACATCCAGCGGTTAAAGGTCATTCATTTTATCTTGATCTAACAACACAGAGTGTACAAATGGCGCCCTATTCCTTATAGTGCAGTACTTTTGACAAGAGCCCTATGGGAGAAATGGAGGCCAAATGGAGGTCCATGGGCCCTGGTCAAAAGTAGTGCACTGTAGAAGGAATATGGTGCTATTTGGGTTGCGGACAGAATAATATACCCTGTCAGATCCAGCATGGTGGGAACTGAGTCACCAGGTCAAAGGTCAAATAGCTGTGTATCTTTGCGATGTAATGGTTTGAGACAGACATAGTGGCTTGTGCTCCGACTTCCTGTGAAAAGATGACAGGCTAATCACCATTTGGAATAGAACCATTTCCTCAATTACGGGTCAGTGTATTGAACCCTGCTGGTTAAAATATTTGGCCTCCATTCTCCTCTCGTAGGGGCAACATTTCCCACCAGACATTTTCCGTCTTAACATCCCTAATTAGTGTTTAAAGTTCATTTGAGACCGAGCACTGCTATGACCATAGTGGCCATATATGCATTGCACTAGTTGTCTAACGCATTAAGTTGACCATTGTCTCTCCAGCAAGACAAGCCCGTGTGCATGCTCAGTTGTAACACCAGTCTCCTCACACATGCCAGAATGCCCATAGAGTATCCAAAGGGCCTCTATTTACCATAGCTTTACAATAGCTTAGCCATAATGCCCATGAAGTAGTCAAACGCGTCTTTTTACCATAGCTTTACAATAGCTTAGCTATAATGCCCATAGAGTAGTCTAACGGCCTCTATTTACCATAGCTTTACAATAGCTTAGCCATAATGCCCATAGAGTAGTCTAACGGCCTCTATTTACCATAGCTTTACAATAGCTTAGCTATAATGCCCATAGAGTAGTCTAACGGCCTCTATTTACCATAGCTTTACAATAGCTTAGCCATAATGCCCATAGAGTAGTCTAACGGCCTCTATTTACCATAGCTTTACAATAGCTTAGCCATAATGCCCATAGAGTAGTCTAACGGCCTCTATTTACCATAGCTTTACCATAGCTTAGCCATAATGCCCATAGAGTAGTCTAACGGCCTCTATTTACCATAGCTTTACCATAGCTTAGCCATAATGTCCATAGAGTAGTCTAACGGCCTCTATTTACCATAGTTTTACCATAGCTTAGCCATAATGCCCATAGAGTAGTCTAACGGCCTCTATTTACCATAGCTTTACAATAGCTTAGCCATAATGCCCATAGAGTAGTCTAACGGCCTCTATTTACCATAGCTTTACAATAGCTTAGCCATAATGCCCATAGAGTAGTCTAACGGCCTCTATTTACCATAGCTTTACAATAGCTTAGCCATAATGTCCATAGAGTATTTTAACGGCCTCTATTTACCATAGCTTTACCATAGCTTAGCCATAATGTCCATAGAGTAGTTTAACGGCCTCTATTTACCATAGCTTTACCATAGCTTAGCCATAATGCCCATAGAGTGGTCTAACAGCCTCTATTTACCATAGCTTTACAATAGCTTCGCCATAATGCCCATAGAGTAGTCTAACGGCCTCTATTTACCATAGCTTTACAATAGCTTCGCCATAATGCCCATAGAGTAGTCTAACGGCCTCTATTTACCATAGCTTTACAATAGCTTCGCCATAATGCCCATAGAGTAGTCTAACGGCCTCTATTTACCATAGCTTTACAATAGCTTAGCCATAATGCCCATAGAGTAGTCTAACAGCCTCTATTTACCATAGCTTTACAATAGCTTAGCCATAATGTCCATAGAGTAGTCTAACGGCCTCTATTTACCATAGCTTTACAATAGCTTAGCCATAATGTCCATAGAGTAGTTTAACGGCCTCTATTTACCATAGCTTTACCATAGCTTAGCCATAATGTCCATAGAGTAGTCTAACGGCCTCTATTTACCATAGCTTTACAATAGCTTAGCCATAATGTCCATAGAGTATCCAAAGGGCCTCTTTTTACCATAGCTTTACAATAGCTTATCTTTAGTGTTAAAAAAATAAGTCAAACGGTCTGTATTAATCATAGCTTAGCCTCAGTGTTTGCCTTATTGAAAAGTCAAAGCCATGTAGCTTTGTTTAATCGTTTCACATTGTCTTCATTGGTATGCGAAGCGATGGAACATTTGACTATTTACGCAGATACTCAGTCTACATCCCAAACGGCACCCTATTCCCTATATAGTGTACTACTTTTGACCAGAGATAGTGTACTACTTTTGACCAGAGCTCTGGTCAAAGTAGGACATTATATAGGTAATAGGGTTCCATTTGGGACGTAGCCAGAGGCGTCTAAGGAAAAGAGGCCATGGAGAGCCTAATTGTTCCTGATTGTTTACACTGTTGAAAGTCTCCCACTGTTCCTCTGTAATAAGATATAGGCGGTCCCAGGAGTTACGGGGGCCTACTTTATTCATGTTACTCTTTCATGTGCCGTTTTCATAATAATGTAGAATCACACTGACAGAACTGGTTAAGTGAGATGGTAGGAGAGACGTTATTTGAACTTTGCTAAGGGATTCAATTGAAATCGTGTCATCTGGCAACAACAAACTACAACCAGGAAGAACATGAAACCCAAGGTTGAAATGATGTTAAAATATCAGTTATTAAACAAGTATCCATATCCATACTAGACGTGTGTAATATGCAGCATGGCCTGCATGGTGTAGAATCTTTTGAAATATTGACACTCCATGTAAACAGTTGTAACCATAGACACATGGTGGTAGACGTCATTGGTTGTAACTTAGAGTTGTGTGTGGGTTGTGGTCAGGGAAGAAATGCTCTCTCTGTTTCTCCAAACCAACATGGGGACCTGATCAATGATAGGCCTCAGATTCAGACATAAACATCTAGAAATCACCTTTGCGTCCTCATTCTCCCCCTGGCCCTGGTAAAACAAACTGTTGGAGTGTTATGTTAACTTGTGAATGTAACTGTTTGTTTTGTGGTTGTGTTGCTTACTGAAATAAGCCCTAGTCAATCGTCGCTTCAGGCACTGATTTGCATGTTCTCATACCAGTCATACTAGCAAGACAGAGAGAGAGAGATATACACTGTATATAGAGAGGGAGAGAGAGAGATATACACTGTATATAGAGAGGGAGAGAGAGAGATATACACTGTATATAGAGAGGGAGAGAGAGAGATATACACTGTATATAGAGAGGGAGAGAGAGAGAGATATACACTGTATATAGAGAGGGAGAGAGAGAGATATACACTGTATATAGAGAGGGAGAGGGAGAGATATACACTGTATATAGAGAGGGAGAGAGAGAGATATACACTGTATATAGAGAGGGAGAGAGAGATAGATATACACTGTATATAGAGAGGGAGAGAGAGAGAGATATACACTGTATATAGAGAGGGAGAGAGAGAGAGATATACACTGTATATAGAGAGGGAGAGAGAGATAGATATACACTGTATATAGAGAGGGAGAGAGAGAGATATACACTGTATATAGAGAGGGAGAGAGAGAGATATACACTGTATATAGAGAGGGAGAGAGAGAGAGATATACACTGTATATAGAGAGGGAGAGAGAGAGATATACACTGTATATAGAGAGGGAGAGGGAGAGATATACACTGTATATAGAGAGGGAGAGAGAGAGATATACACTGTATATAGAGAGGGAGAGAGAGATAGATATACACTGTATATAGAGAGGGAGAGAGAGAGAGATATACACTGTATATAGAGAGGGAGAGAGAGAGAGATATACACTGTATATAGAGAGGGAGAGAGAGATAGATATACACTGTATATAGAGAGGGAGAGAGAGATAGATATACACTGTATATAGAGAGGGAGAGAGAGAGAGAGATATATACACTGTATATAGAGAGGGAGAGAGAGAGATATACACTGTATATAGAGAGGGAGAGAGAGAGATATACACTGTATATAGAGAGGGAGAGAGAGAGAGATATACACTGTATATAGAGAGGGAGAGAGAGAGAGATATACACTGTATATAGAGAGGGAGAGAGAGAGAGATATACACTGTATATAGAGAGGGAGAGAGAGAGAGATATACACTGTATATAGAGAGGGAGAGAGAGAGAGATATACACTGTATATAGAGAGGGAGAGAGAGATATACACTGTATATAGAGAGGGAGAGAGAGATATACACTGTATATAGAGAGGGAGAGAGAGAGATATACACTGTATATAGAGAGGGAGAGAGAGTGATATACACTGTATATAGAGAGGGAGAGAGAGATAGATATACACTGTATATAGAGAGGGAGAGAGAGATAGATATACACTGTATATAGAGAGGGAAAGATAGATATACACTGTATATAGAGAGGGAGAGAGAGATATATACACTGTATATAGAGAGGGAGAGAGAGAGAGATATACACTGTATATAGAGAGGGAGAGAGAGAGATATACACTGTATATAGAGAGGGAGAGAGAGAGAGATATACACTGTATATAGAGAGGGAAGAGAGATAGATATACACTGTATATAGAGAGGGAGAGAGAGAGAGATATACACTGTATATAGAGAGGGAGAGAGAGAGATATACACTGTATATAGAGAGGGAGAGAGAGAGAGATATACACTGTATATAGAGAGGGAAAGAGAGATAGATATACACTGTATATAGAGAGGGAGAGAGAGATAGATATACACTGTATATAGAGAGGGAAAGATAGATATACACTGTATATAGAGAGGGAGAGAGAGAGATATACACTGTATATAGAGAGGGAGAGAGAGAGAGATATACACTGTATATAGAGAGGGAGAGAGAGATAGATATACACTGTATATAGAGAGGGAGAGAGAGAGAGATATACACTGTATATAGAGAGGGAGAGAGAGAGAGATATACACTGTATATAGAGAAGGAGAGAGAGAGAGATATACACTGTATATAGAGAGGGAGAGAGAGATAGATATACACTGTATATAGAGAGGGAGAGAGAGAGAGATATACACTGTATATAGAGAGGGAGAGAGAGATAGATATACACTGTATATAGAGAGGGAGAGAGAGAGAGATATACACTGTATATAGAGAGGGAGAGAGAGAGAGATATACACTGTATATAGAGAGGGAGAGAGAGATAGATATACACTGTATATAGAGAGGGAGAGAGAGAGAGATATACACTGTATATAGAGAGGGAGAGAGAGATAGATATACACTGTATATAGAGAGGGAGAGAGAGAGATATACACTGTATATAGAGAGGGAGAGAGAGAGATATACACTGTATATAGAGAGGGAGAGAGAGATAGATATACACTGTATATAGAGAGAGAGAGAGAGAGATATACACGGTATATAGAGAGGGAGAGAGAGATAGATATACACTGTATATAGAGAGGGAGAGAGAGAGAGATATACACTGTATATAGAGAGGGAGAGAGAGATAGATATACACTGTATATAGAGAGGGAGAGAGAGAGAGATATACACTGTATATAGAGAGGGAGAGAGAGAGATATACACACTGTATATAGAGAGGGAGAGAGAGAGATATACACTGTATATAGAGAGGGAGAGAGAGATAGATATACACTGTATATAGAGAGGGAGAGAGAGAGAGATATACACTGTATATAGAGAGGGAGAGAGAGATAGATATACACTGTATATAGAGAGGGAGAGAGAGAGATATACACTGTATATAGAGAGGGAGAGAGAGTGATATACACTGTATATAGAGAGGGAGAGAGAGATAGATATACACTGTATATAGAGAGGGAGAGAGAGAGAGATATACACTGTATATAGAGAGGGAAAGATAGATATACACTGTATATAGAGAGGGAGAGAGAGATAGATATACACTGTATATAGAGAGGGAAAGATAGATATACACTGTATATAGAGAGTGAGAGAGAGAGAGAGAGATATACACTGTATATAGAGAGGGAGAGAGAGAGATATACACTGTATATAGAGAGGGAAAGATAGATATACACTGTATATAGAGAGGGAAAGAGAGAGATATACACTGTATATAGAGAGGGAGAGAGAGAGAGATATACACTGTATATAGAGAGGGAAAGATAGATATACACTGTATATAGAGAGGGAGAGAGAGAGATATACACTGTATATAGAGAGGGAGAGAGAGAGATATACACTGTATATAGAGAGGGAGAGAGAGAGAGATATACACTGTATATAGAGAGGGAGAGAGAGATAGATATACACTGTATATAGAGAGGGAGAGAGAGAGAGATATACACTGTATATAGAGAGGGAGAGAGAGATAGATATACACTGTATATAGAGAGGGAGAGAGAGATAGATATACACTGTATATAGAGAGGGAAAGATAGATATACACTGTATATAGAGAGGGAGAGAGAGAGATATACACTGTATATAGAGAGGGAGAGAGAGAGAGATATACACTGTATATAGAGAGGGAGAGAGATAGATATACACTGTATATAGAGAGGGAGAGAGAGATAGATATACACTGTATATAGAGAGGGAAAGATAGATATACACTGTATATAGAGAGGGAGAGAGAGATAGATATACACTGTATATAGAGAGGGAAAGATAGATATACACTGTATATAGAGAGGGAGAGAGAGAGATATACACTGTATATAGAGAGGGAGAGAGAGATAGATATACACTGTATATAGAGAGGGAGAGAGAGATATACACTGTATATAGAGAGGGAGAGAGATATATATACACTGTATATAGAGAGGGAGAGAGAGATAGATATACACTGTATATAGAGAGGGAGAGAGAGATATATACACTGTATATAGAGAGGGAGAGAGAGAGATATACACTGTATATAGAGAGGGAGAGAGATAGATATACACTGTATATAGAGAGGGAGAGAGAGAGAGATATACACTGTATATAGAGAGGGAGAGAGAGATAGATATACAATGTATATAGAGAGGGAGAGAGAGATAGATATACACTGTATATAGAGAGGGAAAGATAGATATACACTGTATATAGAGAGGGAAAGATAGATATACACTGTATATAGAGAGGGAGAGAGAGAGATATACACTGTATATAGAGAGGGAGAGAGAGATAGATATACACTGTATATAGAGAGGGAGAGAGAGAGATATACACTGTATATAGAGAGGGAGAGAGAGAGATATACACTGTATATAGAGAGGGAGAGAGAGAGAGATATACACTGTATATAGAGAGGGAGAGAGAGATAGATATACACTGTATATAGAGAGGGAGAGAGAGAGAGATATACACTGTATATAGAGAGGGAAAGATAGATATACACTGTATATAGAGAGGGAGAGAGAGAGATATACACTGTATATAGAGAGGGAGAGAGAGAGAGATATACACTCTATATAGAGAGGGAAAGATAGATATACACTGTATATAGAGAGGGAAAGATAGATATACACTGTATATAGAGAGGGAGAGAGAGAGAGATATACACTGTATATAGAGAGGGAGAGAGAGAGATATACACTGTATATAGAGAGGGAAAGATAGATATACACTGTATATAGAGAGGGAAAGATAGATATACACTGTATATAGAGAGGGAGAGAGAGAGATATACACTGTATATAGAGAGGGAGAGAGAGAGAGATATACACTGTATATAGAGAGGGAGAGAGAGAGATATACACTGTATATAGAGAGGGAGAGAGAGAGAGATATACACTGTATATAGAGAGGGAAAGATAGATATACACTGTATATAGAGAGGGAGAGAGAGAGAGATATACACTGTATATAGAGAGGGAGAGAGAGATAGATATACACTGTATATAGAGAGGGAAAGATAGATATACACTGTATATAGAGAGGGAAAGAGAGATAGATATACACTGTATATAGAGAGGGAGAGAGAGAGAGATATACACTGTATATAGAGAGGGAGAGAGAGAGAGATATACACTGTATATAGAGAGGGAGAGAGAGAGATATACACTGTATATAGAGAGGGAGAGAGAGATAGATATACACTGTATATAGAGAGGGAGAGAGAGAGATATACACTGTATATAGAGAGGGAGAGAGAGAGAGATATACACTGTATATAGAGAGGGAGAGAGAGATAGATATACACTGTATATAGAGAGGGAGAGAGAGAGATATACACTGTATATAGAGAGGGAGAGAGAGATAGATATACACTGCATATAGAGAGGGAGAGAGAGAGATATACACTGTATATAGAGAGGGAGAGAGATAGATATACACTGTATATAGAGAGGGAGAGAGAGAGAGATATACACTGTATATAGAGAGGGAGAGAGAGATAGATATACACTGTATATAGAGAGGGAGAGAGAGAGAGATATACACTGTATATAGAGAGGGAGAGAGAGATAGATATACACTGTATATAGAGAGGGAAAGATAGATATACACTGTATATAGAGAGGGAGAGAGAGAGATATACACTGTATATAGAGAGGGAGAGAGAGATAGATATACACTGTATATAGAGAGGGAAAGAGAGATATACACTGTATATAGAGAGGGAGAGAGAGAGAGATATACACTGTATATAGAGAGGGAGAGAGAGATAGATATACACTGTATATAGAGAGGGAGAGAGAGAGATATACACTGTATATAGAGAGGGAGAGAGAGAGAGATATACACTGTATATAGAGAGGGAGAGAGAGAGATATACACTGTATATAGAGAGGGAAAGATAGATATACACTGTATATAGAGAGGGAGAGAGAGAGAGATATACACTGTATATAGAGAGGGAGAGAGAGAGAGATATACACTGTATATAGAGAGGGAAAGATAGATATACACTGTATATAGAGAGGGAGAGAGAGAGATATACACTGTATATAGAGAGGGAGAGAGAGATAGATATACACTGTATATAGAGAGGGAAAGAGAGATATACACTGTATATAGAGAGGGAGAGAGAGAGAGATATACACTGTATATAGAGAGGGAGAGAGAGATAGATATACACTGTATATAGAGAGGGAGAGAGAGAGATATACACTGTATATAGAGAGGGAGAGAGAGATAGATATACACTGCATATAGAGAGGGAGAGAGAGAGATATACACTGTATATAGAGAGGGAAAGATAGATATACACTGTATATAGAGAGGGAGAGAGAGATAGATATACACTGTATATAGAGAGGGAGAGAGAGAGATATACACTGTATATAAAGAGGGAGAGAGAGAGATATACACTGTATATAGAGAGGGAGAGAGAGAGATATACACTGTATATAAAGAGGGAGAGAGAGATAGATATACACTGTATATAGAGAGGGAGAGAGAGAGATATACACTGTATATAGAGAGGGAGAGAGAGATAGATATACACTGCATATAGAGAGGGAGAGAGAGTGATATACACTGTATATAGAGAGGGAGAGAGAGAGAGATATACACTGTATATAGAGAGGGAGAGAGAGAGAGATATACACTGTATATAGAGAGGGAGAGAGAGATATATACACTGTATATAGAGAGGGAGAGAGAGAGAGATATACACTGTATATAGAGAGGGAGAGAGAGAGATATACACTGTATATAGAGAGGGAGAGAGAGATAGATATACACTGTATATAGAGAGGGAGAGAGAGAGATATACACTGTATATAGAGAGGGAGAGAGAGATAGATATACACTGTATATAGAGAGGGAGAGAGAGATAGATATACACTGTATATAGAGAGGGAGAGAGAGAGATATACACTGTATATAGAGAGGGAGAGAGAGATAGATATACACTGTATATAGAGAGGGAGAGAGAGAGATATACACTGTATATAGAGAGGGAGAGATAGATATACACTGTATATAGAGAGGGAGAGAGAGAGATATACACTGTATATAGAGAGGGAGAGAGAGAGAGATATACACTGTATATAGAGAGGGAGAGAGAGAGAGATATACACTGTATATAGAGAGGGAGAGAGAGAGATATACACTGTATATAGAGAGGGAGAGAGAGAGAGATACACACTGTATATAGAGAGGGAGAGAGAGAGATATACACTGTATATAGAGAGGGAGAGAGAGATAGATATACACTGTATATAGAGAGGGAGAGAGAGATAGATATACACTGTATATAGAGAGGGAAAGAGAGATAGATATACACTGTATATAGAGAGGGAGAGAGAGAGAGATATACACTGTATATAGAGAGGGAGAGAGAGAGAGATATACACTGTATATAGAGAGGGAGAGAGAGAGAGATATACACTGTATATAGAGAGGGAGAGAGAGATAGATATACACTGTATATAGAGAGGGAGAGAGATAGATATACACTGTATATAGAGAGGGAGAGAGAGAGAGATATACACTGTATATAGAGAGGGAGAGATATACACTGTATATAGAGAGGGAGAGAGAGAGATATACACTGTATATAGAGAGGGAGAGAGAGATAGATATACACTGTATATAGAGAGGGAGAGAGAGAGAGATATACACTGTATATAGAGAGGGAGAGAGAGAGATATACACTGTATATAGAGAGGGAGAGAGAGATAGATATACACTGTATATAGAGAGGGAGAGAGAGAGAGATATACACTGTATATAGAGCGGGAGAGAGAGAGAGATATACACTGTATATAGAGAGGGAGAGAGAGATAGATATACACTGTATATAGAGAGGGAGAGAGAGAGAGATATACACTGTATATAGAGAGGGAGAGAGAGAGAGATATACACTGTATATAGAGAGGGAGAGAGAGAGATATACACTGTATATAGAGAGGGAGAGAGAGATAGATATACACTGTATATAGAGAGGGAGAGAGAGATAGATATACACTGTATATAGAGAGGGAGAGAGAGAGATATACACTGTATATAGAGAGGGAGAGAGAGATAGATATACACTGTATATAGAGAGGGAGAGAGAGAGATATACACTGTATATAGAGAGGGAGAGAGAGAGAGATATACACTGTATATAGAGAGGGAGAGAGAGAGAGATATACACTGTATATAGAGAGGGAGAGAGAGAGAGATATACACTGTATATAGAGAGGGAGAGAGAGAGATATACACTGTATATAGAGAGGGAGAGAGAGTAGATATACACTGTATATAGAGAGGGAGAGAGAGAGATATACACTGTATATAGAGAGGGAGAGAGATAGATATACACTGTATATAGAGAGGGAGAGAGAGATAGATATACACTGTATATAGAGAGGGAGAGAGAGAGATATACACTGTATATAGAGAGGGAGAGAGAGAGAGATATACACTGTATATAGAGAGGGAAAGATAGATATACACTGTATATAGAGAGGGAGAGAGAGATAGATATACACTGTATATAGAGAGGGAGAGAGAGAGATATACACTGTATATAGAGAGGGAGAGAGAGAGAGAGAGATATACACTGTATATAGAGAGGGAGAGAGAGAGATATACACTGTATATAGAGAGGGAGAGAGAGATAGATATACACTGTATATAGAGAGGGAGAGAGAGATAGATATACACTGTATATAGAGAGGGAGAGAGAGAGAGATATACACTGTATATAGAGAGGGAGAGAGAGATAGATATACACTGTATATAGAGAGGGAGAGAGAGAGAGATATACACTGTATATAGAGAGGGAGAGAGAGTAGATATACACTGTATATAGAGAGGGAGAGAGAGATAGATATACACTGTATATAGAGAGGGAGAGAGAGAGATATACACTGTATATAGAGAGGGAGAGAGAGAGAGATATACACTGTATATAGAGAGGGAGAGAGAGATAGATATACACTGTATATAGAGAGGGAGAGAGAGAGAGATATACACTGTATATAGAGAGGGAGAGAGAGAGATATACACTGTATATAGAGAGGGAGAGAGAGAGATATACACTGTATATAGAGAGGGAGAGAGAGATAGATATACACTGTATATAGAGAGGGAGAGAGAGAGAGATATACACTGTATATAGAGAGGGAGAGAGAGAGATATACACTGTATATAGAGAGGGAGAGAGAGATAGATATACACTGTATATAGAGAGGGAGAGAGAGAGAGATATACACTGTATATAGAGAGGGAGAGAGAGAGAGATATACACTGTATATAGAGAGGGAGAGAGAGAGAGATATACACTGTATATAGAGAGGGAGAGAGAGATAGATATACACTGTATATAGAGAGGGAGAGAGAGAGATATACACTGTATATAGAGGGGGAGAGAGAGATAGATATACACTGTATATAGAGAGGGAGAGAGAGAGAGATATACACTGTATATAGAGAGGGAGAGAGAGAGAGATATACACTGTATATAGAGAGGGAGAGAGAGAGAGATATACACTGTATATAGAGAGGGAGAGAGAGAGAGATATACACTGTATATAGAGAGGGAGAGAGAGAGAGATATACACTGTATATAGAGAGGGAAAGATAGATATACACTGTATATAGAGAGGGAGAGAGAGAGAGATATACAGAGAGAGACAGAGAATGTGTTAGACAGAGAGATAGATATACACTGTATATAGGGAGGGAGGGAGGGAGGGAGGGAGGGAGGGAGGGAGGGAGGGAGGGAGGGAGGGAGGGAGGGAGGGAGGGAGGGAGAATGTGTTATACAGAGAGAGAGAGAGAGAGGGAGGGAGGGAGAATGTGTTATACAGAGAGAGAGAGAGAGAGAGAGAGAGAGAGAGAGATATACACTGTATATAGGGAGGGAGAGAGAGCGATTGATACAGAGAGAGACAGACAGCCAGAGAGGAAGACAAACAGAAAGACAGACAGAGTGAGGAGATTTAGTGTGTTTTTAACGTTGTGTTACCGGCGAGGGTTTAGCCCCAGCTCTCTTAAAGTGAACTAAGGTGGGTCTGCTCTCTCTCTCTCTCTCTCTCCCTACACAGAACCCTGCCTCAGACTCTATAGCAAGAATGTTCCGGTCAGAACTTTGACTCCTCCAGTCTTCTATAATAGAATAATGGTGGTAATGTACAGCCTATGCCTGGCTGTCACACAACCTGAGCCAATTCACACAATTAGCCCTCGTCTTGTTTTCTCTCCCTCCCACATCGTAGGCCTAAGGTGCAGATTCCTTCTGAGAGGGGATTTCCAGATGTTCATCATAATAAACCACATGAATGTTCCACGAGGGCTGCCTCTCTGTTCTTAAGCAATAACATGTTATCTTTGTTGTTGGGTGGGATAGATGGGGTTGTGTCCCAAAAGGCACCCTATTCCCTATATTGTGCGCTACTTTTGACCAGAGCCCTATGGGACCTAGGGAACAGGGTGCCATTTGAGACTTGGCCTCGGAGAAGCATGTTCAGCATGAACACACAGAACAGGAGAATGTTCCACCATTATACTGGTACTGGATCAAAAACACCACCGGCTCCTCTTAAAACTCTTATTTATGTGAATTCCTTTGAATTACAATGAATCCGCCAGTAACATACAAGGCTACAAACTCAGCCACCATAGAAGCAGTACAGTCGAGGGGAATCCAGGACAATCCTTGCCAATGCAGGAGGGAGAAACAGCGTATGTGTGTTGAACTGGTTATCATGAAATCATGTGAAGCGTAAGCTCTTTGTAAGTGCAGTCACTTGACTTGGTAGAGACCAGAGGCAAGGGCTAAGACGGTTTCTAATCATAATACAACTCTGTACTGTGTTATGTGGCATTGCATCAGCTAAAAAGTTGCATTACCCCAAGCACAGCCGCAGCCACAGGGAGCAATATAGGGATTCACTTGTAGAGGGGTTATGTTGTATGGTTGGTTGTATGATAATGGCTACTCACAGATAACACAGACAGACACTGCTGTTCAGGGCCCTTGTCTTTATCATACTGCAGTGGTTACTTAGATAAAAAATTGTGTTTCTGTTCAGAGATAAGATATAGTGCAGAGAGAGAGAGCGAGTGTCTGGGAGAGAGGGAACTCAAGGGGAACATTGGATTATGCATGTCCATTATTCTCTATGTAATAACATTTTTCACCCCTATTCTCCAGTAATACAGTGTACTACTGCTAGGAGCAGTAAAATGTAGACATACAGAATGAGCGCATATAATTCTATAACTAATTCTTTAGAGATGTACCAGCTCTTAAATGCCTTTTAAACGTCTCAGGAGGATGCATGCATATGGTCCTAATAACCAGGCTGGTCTGTTTTTGATGTACTTCCTATACGGAGGAGATACTTAGTCTGAGATGTATTGAGGTGCTTAAAGTCTGAGATGTGGCGATAAAGAAAGCCACTTCCCATTTGTGTCCGTTCTCTGAGCTCTCGGAGTTCTCTGGGCTGAGTAGAGGAAGTGGTGGACCACACGGAGCGTTCTGCGAACGGAGCTGTAGCCTGGGGGTGGCACACCCCTCCTCACCGCAAATGGACTAGCCCCGCTGTTAATAAATTGACAGGAATTGGATCTGTGTGAAACAATTTAAAGGGAGAGTGGAGTCATTATCCATTATCCAACTGTAGGTTTTATCCATCGAGGCCCAGGCTTAGCCTCTTTTCATACTGTCTAGCCCTATGGGCCCTGATCAAAAGTAGTGCACTATATAGGGAACAGGATGCCATTTGGGATACACACTCTGTCTTTATGTGCACCAGTCAAGTACATTCGCAGGGAAATGTGTTCCATATGGCTGTTTGTGTGGAGGTGGAGCTGAGCGGAGCTCTTGAAGTCATTGTCTATGCTATGGGGTAAACAGTATGTGTGTCCCAAATGACACTTTATTCCCTATATATAATGCACAAGGTAGGGACCTAACAAAAAAAAGTATGTAGGGAGTAGGGTGCTGTTTGGGATAAAGACAGTGGTGGGGAAGGAGCCCCTCTCCTCACCCTCCTCTGATAGTCTAGATGGGGTTGGGTGAGTCTATGATCACTATTAGACTGTGTCTCTGTGAGGTTGGAGGTCCAAGACTCTCCCTCCCTTTCCATCTGTTTTCATGTTTCTTTATTTTTGATAGCTGCACATCATTTTCATAATTATGTCTCAATCGCGCTCTCTCTTTCTCGCTGAATGTTCTTGTGTTTTAACAGGTGGTATATTCTTTCTCCATGGACTTGACAGGCTAGGCTATATGCAACGTGGAGGGAAAAACATGAAGTATTGACATCCTTTTCCCTGTTATTAAATAAAAAATGAACATGACATCTTTTGATTTGATTTTGGCAAATGTCATGTTTTATATGGCATTGTATTCCCGCAGAACAGTGAATAATCAGATTCTCCTTCCTGGCTAATGGTATTACTCTGACTGATTCTGTCTCCCAGCCATTCCTCTTGCCTTCTTCCCTAACATGGCACCCTTTTCCCTACATAGTGCACTACTTTTTTACCAGAGCCCTATGGGCCGATGTCAAAAGTAGTGCACTATATATGGAATAGGGTGACATTTGAGACAAAGCCATTCTCTTCTATGGTTAGATCTCAGCTCCCTACAATAAGAAACCTGAATACAGGAAATGTCAAGCCTTGGGCTGAATCCCATCCTCCATCCCCCATTGAAATGACATAAAAAGTTATTTCGGCGTGCCAAATAATTTTCTCACCCTCCGCTTTTAGGCCCAATAAAATCATTTCATGTTTCCCTTACGCTTAATCTGATACCAGTTTATGTTTTCAAGCATTTTTGAGTGGAGGAAGATGTGTTATTTCAGGGAAACCTGAAACATTAAGGTCAATTCATTTGACACACGTGTAATAGGTCCTGTGTAGCTCAATTGGTAGAGCATGGCAAGCACCAGGGTTGTGGGTTCGATTCCCACAGTGGACCAGTACAAAAAAAGTATGAAAATGTATGCACTCACTACTGTAAGTCGCTCTGGATAAGAGTGTATGCTGAAATGACTAAAATGTAATAGCATCATTTCTTTTACTTCCAAGGGAGAGGTCGGCGTGATTTCTGTAATTGGCCTATTAGGCTGTTATTGCAGCTGTCAATGTGAAAATCTGCAGGAGGCATTAGACATTTTAAAGACGTTCTCTTGATGATACAGTACCTATACCCACAGCATATCCCCTTCAGCCGCATATCCCTCAAAGCCTTTTATAGATAAATAAATAAATAAATAAATATGTTTTAAAAAATACTCAAGTCAACAGTTCTTCTGACACATCCTCCAAAGGTACAAGCATGTACATGCCTCTACTGCTAATTAGGTTGTCATGTTTTTAATCAGCTAGCTCATTAGTGATGTGTCTTGCGTTGTGTGCCTGCGAGTGCGTGTGATGATTATACCATACCAACCATTCTGATGACTTCACACAACAAAGCCACAGAGCCACTTCCTCGTTTGGATCAGGCAGTGGTAGTCAAGGTCACCAACTACCAGCTAAAGCATGCCAACAATGGCAACAGGTAATGGTGGCGCCATCATGGCTCTCCACTCCGGGTCAAGGATGTGTGGGCTAGACTAATGACAGTATGAGTCTCCGCCAGGGTCAGAGGGGCAGGTGTTTGCTTCATTAACACCTACTGCCATCCACCAACATCCTCCAGCAAATAAACTCTTGCTCTTGAGAAACCTACCTTCCATCGACTTCTGGTCTTGATAATAGAAGTACGCAATGTCTTTTCTACTGGGCTCTATTAAGGGTTTGTGTATAATGTCAGAGTATCCAAAACCATTGTGTAAATGTGCTGTAAATATATTGTATGTGTGTGTAAAGTGTAAAGTGTACATGTACTGTGTGTAACCGGGATGTGTGTTTCAGGCTAACTCGGGGACCCATACCCTGACCGGACACCAATCTGTGTCTGTGGAGTCACAGGTGCAGAGACCGAGACAAGACAAGAGACGAGACTCATTTACACAGGCCCAAAGACAGTACAGTTCCCTGCCACGGTAAGATACACCATCTCTCTCTTTCCATCTCTCTCTCTCTTTCTTTCCATTTCTCTCTCTCTCTCTCTCTCTCTCTCTCTCTCTCTCTCTCTCTCTCTCTCTCTCTCTCTCTCTCTCTCTCTCTCTCTCTCTCTCTCTCTTTCTCTTTCTCTTTCTCTTTCTCTCTCCATCTCTCCATCTCTCTCTCTCCCTCTTCTTTATTTCGTCTCTTCTCAAATCGTCTCTGTCTCGTACCGTCAAATAAAGTCAAACATTTCAAACCCACACTGTACTGAAGTTATCTCTAGACTGTTAAAGGATTTTGGGCAAACTCTTGGAATGCAATCATTTAATACAATCCCACGTAGCGCTCTACTTTCTCTTTAGTGTCGACCAGAGGGAAACAAGTTTATCACATGGGTATCAAAACGCTCTACCACCCTCAGTGCCTAAAAATAGTGGTTTTCAGAGCCTATTATCTTAGCAACTTCCGCCTTCCTCTTTCACAGCATTCAGAGCTGTAGCTGCATCACTTATCTCTTTCTCATTTATTTTGCATTTGTCAGAAACGTCAATAAAGCTTACAGTATCAGAGATGATCTGGAGCCCTCGGACCCACTTTAATATCAGTGTTTGCCTTCCCAGCTGTCTCTCTGTGACGACTTTAATATAAAGCTTCCTACCCTCTTTAATCGCACACGCGCTCGCACGCACTTCTCTAATCACTCTCAGTCAATGCAAATCTAACAGCCAACGGACGGAGGGACGCTGGTGTGGTGGAAAGATTCCTCGTCATCTTAAGCTTTACGTACTTAAAGAAAAAAAAGCTCATCTTAACTGAAGGCAACTACTGATACAGTTTGACTGACTGCTATTTTGAGTTATTTATTCCCATATTCATCAGCTGTTTTATTTTTCCCTCACGCCTCACTGTGCTGAAGGCAATAAGCCAAAGTTAGCGGTTGTATCATGGAATCTTTTTGAGACACGGAGAATGTAAAAAGTGAAAGCGGATTTCTTTAGCTTTCACTGAATCTAATTGTGTTCTTCAGACAATTGCTACACGGTTCAGTTTAAACAATGACAGACCCTTATATGTGTGGTCTCACATTCATGAATTCTGATTTCATTGGCCAGAAAAAAGGGTTCTGTTAGTCTCTAGAGACTTTGAGTTCTAGAACCAGTAGAAGGATGCAGGGGTCTGCACAAACAACACTCATTTAAACACACTACTACGCTCTGAGATGGCGGTCTTAGGCGATCAATCTTGGATTGATTAAAACTTGTCCCTCTCTATAGTTATGGATTTTGTGGTCTGCACACAAACGCACCGATCAATATGTGCAATGGCATGTTGACCAATCCATACATTTCCTTCCTAGTTGTTTTAAACAGAAGTGTTAGTTGGCTTTTGGTGGCAGCAGTAGGATTCGTTTGCTATCACTTTTCCCCATACCAACATTGACCAATCCATATATTTCTTTCAAAGTTATTTTACAACACAGAGAAAATGTGTTTAATGTGACTATTGCTTTCCCCATGCCTGCGTTTAACATGGTTTCCCTAGGGAAAGTCCTCATCTCCTGAGGAAGATCATCGGACCATGTCCTTTGATAAGCATTCCTCCTATAATCTCATAACCTCTTTCAGCCAGGGTCAGCTGAGTGTAGCATGCCCTTTGACCCTAAATAGGAAAGTCAGAGCAAACGTCAGGACACACACGGATCCTCATTAGGAACTCAAGTCTTACTCAGGACCCATAATACCCACAATCCCCTCTCCTCTTCCCTGTGTAATGACTTTAAAACGGGAAGTGAGGGCAGTCATCCATACAACCAAGAGGCCATTCCCTAAAACCCAGTCTTCCCAAAAACCCTCCTGAGAATCCATGCTATCTGATTACTGATAGGCTTAGTGGTGGTCTGGGATGTGAGGAGGGTCGGACGTTTCTCTAATGAACTCTTGTTATTGGAACAGGGTTAGCTAGGCCAGACAGGGTGAGGGAGGAGAGACGGGGGCTGATTGCCAGTCAGAAGGGTGCTTAGCTGGCGTAAGTAGCAGGCAGGATAAGCTTCGTTCAGTGGCCAGTCTGTAGCTGCCAGACACACACACGCACACGCACACGCACACTCACATTCCTCATGTAAACAAACAACTTAGTTTCCTGAAAGACAAGTAAAACATTGTTCCAAGTTTTTATATAATGTGTTTGTACAATATACCCATGGGCCTTTGGCATTGCAAGGACAAGGTACATGTTTTTCTGTGTTTTTCTCTTTCCTTCACTGTTAGTGTGTGTGCATGTGTGCATGTGTCTGTGTGTGTGCATGTGTCTGTGTGTGTGCATGTGTGCGCATGTGTGTGTGTGTGTGTGCATGTGTGCGTGCATGTGTGCGTGTGCGTGTGTGTGTGTGTGTGTATGTGTGCGTGTGTGTGTGTGTGCATGTGTGTGTGTGTGTGTGTGTGTGTGTGTGTGTGTGTGTGTGTGTGTGTGTGTGTGTGTGTGTGTGTGTGTGTGTGTGTGTGTGTGTGTGTGTGTGTGTGTGTGTGTGTGTGTGTGTGTGTGTGTGTGTGTGTGTGTGTGTACATACCCGTGTGAATGTGTATGTGTACATGCCTGTATGTGTGTGAGTGTGTGTGTTTCCATTTTGATCAACCCTGATCTCTACCAGCTGCAGTTGCAAAACCACACAGACACAGCAGCCAGCCACAGATTCTTCTTGAAGCAAACTTCCTGACTTTGTTTGTTAAATTCTGTCCTTCTAAATTTAACCAACGTATTTCATGATGACATACTGTATCTTTTGCTTTCAATAACCCTCCCCTCACCACTGTAAGTAAAGAATGCTTTTAATTCCCATTCTTGGAGAAGAGTAGGAGATACAGAGTTCAATACCACTATGTAACTATTTCCCATACAGATTCTTTCCTCTTGATTGTATGTTGCCCCATATCAACCCTCCATCTACGTCATCAGCACTAAAAACCGCATTGGAACTACAAGTCACTAAGTTCTATATGAAGCGTCACACGGTTCTGAACGAACACCTCCCACGTGAGCTGTGGCTGTTGTGGAGTACAGATTCAGAGTTATCGCTCTCTTTTCCTCTCTCATTCTCATAGGCTGAGCATGTGGTAAGACTCTCTCTACAGTGTGTCCCCACATCTGCCTTGGCTTTGATTCGCACACACACACACACACACACACACACACACACACACACACACACACACACACACACACACACACACACACACACACACACACACACACACACACACACACACACACACACACACACACACACACACACACACACACACACACACACACACACACACACACACACACACACACACACACACACACACACACACACACACACACACACACACACACACACACACACAAAGATCCACAGTGTCTGAGTACTGCCATGTGTTTCAGCTCATCCCCTCTCCTCAGCCAGAAGAGAGCACAGAGGCCACCATTCGCAGTGGCTCATTTACAAGGGGATACACCGTTAAAATCAGACCACGAGAAGGACAGGTGAAGGGGGGAGGGATGGAGGGCTGGAAGGACGGATAGAGGCGAGGGATAGAGAATTATTACTATCTTATTTTTCTGCTGTTGTCATTGTCCAAAGCGAATGCAGATGCGCGCCCCAAGTCTCTGTGGCTGTATTATGTAGTATCATATGGACGTTTGATTTAAAACAGCTCCATGTGGAACTCAGGTCTTATCAATGGCAGACCAGACCAGCCCCATGCAAATGTTCCGTTTTCACATCCCCTATCCAGATAAATATCTTATTAGCCGTTTTATTTTACTAACCACAGCAAACAGTCACACATGGCTGTGTGTGTCATGGATCCCTTTTTGAGCTACAGTTGGAGAGGGCAAAAACTCTGGCTTCGCTGGCCTTCAATAGGGGTATTTTGTCCATGGCTGGCAGGCTAACATAGGGCTGACTGCTGTGTACAGTTTTTAATAGCAGCTTGCACGTACGGTAGACCTCACTCTCACCTCACTACCATACAGTTCTAGAGATAAGGAACAGGCCAGGCATCCATGGGCTCAGTCTTAAATTGCACCCTATTCCCTACAGAGCACTATGAGCCCTGGTCAAAGGCAGTGCACTGTGTAGGGAATCGGGTGCCATTTGGGAAGCAGGCAGTCAGGACTGTGAGCTTCCTGTCACTAGTCTGAAAGCATGTCATGCCTTGACCCCCAGCTCCCAGCTCCCTGCTCCAGCTCTGTTCTGTTCTGTGTGATGTGAACTCGAAACCCTTTTAAACTGTGTGAGGTCAGTGAGGTGTGAATGGGATCTCTCTCTCTCTTTGCACCCAAACGTACAGTAAAGGAAGACACTGGCTGTATGTATCCCAAATGGCACCCTATTCCCTATGGGCACTGGTCAAAAGTAGTGCACTATATAGGGAATAGGGTGCCATTTGGGATGCCGGCAATGTCACACATCTTCCATCTCACATCACATTGCTTCCTTAATGGATTCTAATAATTGAGAAGGTGGCCAGGCACACACACGTTAGCCTAAGAGGACACATCTCCCAATGATGGCTTTTAGACACAATAAAATAAAATAAATGTGTGCGCGTGTGTGTGTGTGTGTGTGCGCGTGTATGCGTTTGTGTGTGTGCCTGCCCGTGTGGGGGGGTTGCATGCGTCAAGTCAGTCATAGGCTAGCAGACGGCTGGACAGAGGCAGATCATGCAGCTGAGAGGGCAGCCATTACTGTGTCTGTGGTAAAAGTGCCCGTCTCTAAAAGGAGATCAATGTGTGAAAGCTGCAGTTTTGTGTGGAGGTTTGTGTGTGTTTATATCCGTGGAAATAATTGTGCCGCTGTTGTTAACAACCCTCCATTTGTTCCCCTTCACTCTCTGTATGTTTCTTCATGTATCCCGTCTTTGTCTTCATGTGTCCTGTCTTTATGTCTTCATGTATCCTGTCTTTATGTCTTCATGTGTCCTGTCTTTATGTCTTCATGTATCCTGTCTTTATGTCTTCATGTATCCTGTCTTTATGTCTTCATGTGTCCTGTCTTTATGTCTTCATGTATCCTGACTTTATGTCTTCATGTATTCTGTCTCTATGTCTTCATGTGTCCTGTCTTTATGTCTTCATGTATCCCGTCATTGTCTTCATGTATCCTGTCTTTATGTCTTCATGTGTCCTGTCTTTATGTCTTCATGTATCCTGTCTTTATGTCTTCATGTATCCTGACTTTATGTCTTCATGTATTCTGTCTCTATGTCTTCATGTGTCCTGTCTTTATGTCTTCATGTATCCCGTCATTGTCTTCATGTATCCTGTCTTTATGTCTTCATGTGTCCTGTCTTTATGTCTTCATGTATCCTGACTTTATGTCTTCATGTATTCTGTCTCTATGGCTTCATGTGTCCTGTCTTTATGTCTTCATGTATCCCGTCATTGTCTTCATGTATCCTGTCTTTATGTCTTCATGTGTCCTGTCTTTATGTCTTCATGTATCCTGACTTTATGTCTTCATGTATTCTGTCTCTATGGCTTCATGTACCCTGTCTTTATGCTTTCATGTATCCTGTATTCATGCCTTCATGTATCCTATTTTTATGCCTTCATGTATCCTGTCTTTATGCCTTCATGTATCCTGTCTTTACGCCTTCTGGTATCCTGTATTTATGCCTTCATGTATCCTGTCTTTATGCCTTCATGTATCCAGTCTTCATGCCTTCATGTATCCTGTCTTTACGCCTTCATGTATCCTGTCTTTATGTCTTCATGTATCCTGTCTTTATGCCTTCATGTATCCTGTCTTTACGCCTTCATGTATCCTGTCTTTATGCCTTCATGTATCCTGTCTTTATGCCTTCATGTATCCTGTCTTCATGCCTTCATGTATCCAGTCTTCATGCCTTCTTGTATCCTGTCTTTGTCTTCATGTATCCTGTCTTTATGCCTTCATGTATCCTGTCTTTCTACCTTTGTGTATCCTGTCTTTATGCCTTCATGTATCCTGTCTTTATGCCTTCATGTATCCAGTCTTCATGCCTTCATGTATCCTGTCGTTACGCCTTCATGTATCCTGTCTTTATGTCTTCATGTATCCTGTCTTTATGCCTTCTTGTATCCAGTCTTCATGCCTTCTTGTATCCTGTCTTTGTCTTCATGTATCCTGTCTTTATGCCTTCATGTATCCTGTCTTTATGCCTTCATGTATCCTGTCTTTACGCCTTCATGTATCCTGTCTTTATGTCTTCATGTATCCTGTCTTTATGCCTTCTTGTATCCTGTCTTTGTCTTCATGTATCCTGTCTTTATGCCTTCATGTATCCTGTCTTCATGTCTTCATGTATCCAGTCTTCATGCCTTCTTGTATCCTGTCTTTATGCCTTCATGTATCCTGTCTTTATGCCTTCATGTATCCAGTCTTCATGCCTTCTTGTATCCAGTCTTCGTGCCTTCATGTATCCTGTCTTTGTCTTCATGTATCCAGTCTTCATGCCTTCTTGTATCCTGTCTTTGTCTTCATGTATCCTGTCTTTATGCCTTCATGTATCCTGTCTTTCTACCTTTGTGTATCCTGTCTTTATGCCTTCATGTATCCTGTCTTTATGCCTTCATGTATCCAGTCTTCATGCCTTCTTGTATCCAGTCTTCATGCCTTCTTGTATCCTGTCTTTGTCTTCATGTATCCTGTCTTTATGCCTTCATATATCCTGTCTTTCTACCTTTGTGTATCCTGTCTTTATGCCTTCATGTATCCTATTTTTATGCCTTCATGTATCCTGTCTTTATGCCTTCATGTATCCTGTCTTTACGCCTTCTGGTATCCTGTCTTTATGCCTTCATGTATCCTGTCTTTATGCCTTCATGTATCCAGTCTTCATGCCTTCATGTATCCTGTCTTTACGCCTTCATGTATCCTGTCTTTATGACTTCATGTATCCTGTCTTTATGACTTCATGTATCCTGTCTTTATGCCTTCATGTATCCTGTCTTTACGCCTTCTGGTATCCTGTCTTTATGCCTTCATGTATCCTGTCTTTATGCCTTCATGCATCCTGTCTTCATGCCTTCATGTATCCAGTCTTCATGCCTTCTTGTATCCTGTCTTTGTCTTCATGTATCCTGTCTTTATGCCTTCATGTATCCTGTCTTTCTACCTTTGTGTATCCTGTCTTTATGCCTTCATGTATCCTGTCTTCATGTCTTCATGTATCCAGTCTTCATGCCTTCTTGTATCCTGTCTTTGTCTTCATGTATCCTGTCTTTATGCCTTCATGTATCCTGTCTTTCTACCTTTGTGTATCCTGTCTTTATGCCTTCATGTATCCTGTCTTTATGCCTTCATGTATCCTGTCTTCATGCCTTCATGTATCCAGTCTTCATGCCTTCTTGTATCCTGTCTTTGTCTTCATGTGTCCTGTCTTTATGTCTTCATGTATTCTGTCTATATGCCTTCATGTATTCTGTCTATGTCTTCATGTATCCTGTCTTTATGTCTTCATGAATCCTGTCTTTATGTCTTCATGTATCCTGTCTTTGTCTTCATGTATCCTGTCTTTATGTCTTCATGTACCCTGTCTTTATGCTTTCATGTATCCTGTATTCATGCCTTCATGTATCCTATTTTTATGCCTTCATGTATCCTGTCTTTCTGCCTTCATGTATCCTGTCTTTACGCCTTCTGGTATCCTGTATTTATGCCTTCATGTATCCTGTCTTTATGCCTTCATGTATCCAGTCTTCATGCCTTCATGTATCCTGTCTTTACGCCTTCATGTATCCTGTCTTTATGTCTTCATGTATCCTGTCTTTATGCCTTCATGTATCCTGTCTTTACGCCTTCATGTATCCTGTCTTTATGCCTTCATGTATCCTGTCTTTATGCCTTCATGTATCCTGTCTTCATGCCTTCATGTATCCAGTCTTCATGCCTTCTTGTATCCTGTCTTTGTCTTCATGTATCCTGTCTTTATGCCTTCATGTATCCTGTCTTTCTACCTTTGTGTATCCTGTCTTTATGCCTTCATGTATCCTGTCTTTATGCCTTCATGTATCCAGTCTTCATGCCTTCATGTATCCTGTCTTTACGCCTTCATGTATCCTGTCTTTATGTCTTCATGTATCCTGTCTTTATGCCTTCTTGTATCCAGTCTTCATGCCTTCTTGTATCCTGTCTTTGTCTTCATGTATCCTGTCTTTATGCCTTCATGTATCCTGTCTTTATGCCTTCATGTATCCTGTCTTTACGCCTTCATGTATCCTGTCTTTATGTCTTCATGTATCCTGTCTTTATGCCTTCTTGTATCCTGTCTTTGTCTTCATGTATCCTGTCTTTATGCCTTCATGTATCCTGTCTTCATGTCTTCATGTATCCAGTCTTCATGCCTTCTTGTATCCTGTCTTTATGCCTTCATGTATCCTGTCTTTATGCCTTCATGTATCCAGTCTTCATGCCTTCTTGTATCCAGTCTTCGTGCCTTCTTGTATCCTGTCTTTGTCTTCATGTATCCAGTCTTCATGCCTTCTTGTATCCTGTCTTTGTCTTCATGTATCCTGTCTTTATGCCTTCATGTATCCTGTCTTTCTACCTTTGTGTATCCTGTCTTTATGCCTTCATGTATCCTGTCTTTATGCCTTCATGTATCCAGTCTTCATGCCTTCTTGTATCCAGTCTTCATGCCTTCTTGTATCCTGTCTTTGTCTTCATGTATCCTGTCTTTATGCCTTCATATATCCTGTCTTTCTACCTTTGTGTATCCTGTCTTTATGCCTTCATGTATCCTAGTTTTATGCCTTCATGTATCCTGTCTTTATGCCTTCATGTATCCTGTCTTTACGCCTTCTGGTATCCTGTCTTTATGCCTTCATGTATCCTGTCTTTATGCCTTCATGTATCCAGTCTTCATGCCTTCATGTATCCTGTCTTTACGCCTTCATGTATCCTGTCTTTATGACTTCATGTATCCTGTCTTTATGCCTTCATGTATCCTGTCTTTACGCCTTCTGGTATCCTGTCTTTATGCCTTCATGTATCCTGTCTTTATGCCTTCATGCATCCTGTCTTCATGCCTTCATGTATCCAGTCTTCATGCCTTCTTGTATCCTGTCTTTGTCTTCATGTATCCTGTCTTTATGCTTTCATGTATCCTGTCTTTCTACCTTTGTGTATCCTGTCTTTATGCCTTCATGTATCCTGTCTTCATGTCTTCATGTATCCAGTCTTCATGCCTTCTTGTATCCTGTCTTTGTCTTCATGTATCCTGTCTTTATGCCTTCATGTATCCTGTCTTTCTACCTTTGTGTATCCTGTCTTTATGCCTTCATGTATCCTGTCTTTATGCCTTCATGTATCCTGTCTTCATGCCTTCATGTATCCAGTCTTCATGCCTTTCTATGTATCCTGTCTTTGTCTTCATGTGTCCTGTCTTTATGTCTTCATGTATTCTGTCTATATGCCTTCATGTATTCTGTCTATGTCTTCATGTATCCTGTCTTTATGTCTTCATGAATCCTGTCTTTATGTCTTCATGTATCCTGTCTTTGTCTTCATGTATCCTGTCTTTATGTCTTCATGTACCCTGTCTTTATGCTTTCATGTATCCTGTATTCATGCCTTCATGTATCCTATTTTTATGCCTTCATGTATCCTGTCTTTCTGCCTTCATGTATCCTGTCTTTACGCCTTCTGGTATCCTGTATTTATGCCTTCATGTATCCTGTCTTTATGCCTTCATGTATCCAGTCTTCATGCCTTCATGTATCCTGTCTTTACGCCTTCATGTATCCTGTCTTTATGTCTTCATGTATCCTGTCTTTATGCCTTCATGTATCCTGTCTTTACGCCTTCATGTATCCTGTCTTTATGCCTTCATGTATCCTGTCTTTATGCCTTCATGTATCCTGTCTTCATGCCTTCATGTATCCAGTCTTCATGCCTTCTTGTATCCTGTCTTTGTCTTCATGTATCCTGTCTTTATGCCTTCATGTATCCTGTCTTTCTACCTTTGTGTATCCTGTCTTTATGCCTTCATGTATCCTGTCTTTATGCCTTCATGTATCCAGTCTTCATGCCTTCATGTATCCTGTCTTTACGCCTTCATGTATCCTGTCTTTATGTCTTCATGTATCCTGTCTTTATGCCTTCTTGTATCCAGTCTTCATGCCTTCTTGTATCCTGTCTTTGTCTTCATGTATCCTGTCTTTATGCCTTCATGTATCCTGTCTTTATGCCTTCATGTATCCTGTCTTTACGCCTTCATGTATCCTGTCTTTATGTCTTCATGTATCCTGTCTTTATGCCTTCTTGTATCCTGTCTTTGTCTTCATGTATCCTGTCTTTATGCCTTCATGTATCCTGTCTTCATGTCTTCATGTATCCAGTCTTCATGCCTTCTTGTATCCTGTCTTTATGCCTTCATGTATCCTGTCTTTATGCCTTCATGTATCCAGTCTTCATGCCTTCTTGTATCCAGTCTTCGTGCCTTCTTGTATCCTGTCTTTGTCTTCATGTATCCAGTCTTCATGCCTTCTTGTATCCTGTCTTTGTCTTCATGTATCCTGTCTTTATGCCTTCATGTATCCTGTCTTTCTACCTTTGTGTATCCTGTCTTTATGCCTTCATGTATCCTGTCTTTATGCCTTCATGTATCCAGTCTTCATGCCTTCTTGTATCCAGTCTTCATGCCTTCTTGTATCCTGTCTTTGTCTTCATGTATCCTGTCTTTATGCCTTCATATATCCTGTCTTTCTACCTTTGTGTATCCTGTCTTTATGCCTTCATGTATCCTATTTTTATCCCTTCATGTATCCTGTCTTTATGCCTTCATGTATCCTGTCTTTATGCCTTCATGTATCCTGTCTTTATGCCTTCATGCATCCTGTCTTCATGCCTTCATGTATCCAGTCTTCATGCCTTCTTGTATCCTGTCTTTGTCTTCATGTATCCTGTCTTTATGCCTTCATGTATCCTGTCTTTCTACCTTTGTGTATCCTGTCTTTATGCCTTCATGTATCCTGTCTTCATGTCTTCATGTATCCAGTCTTCATGCCTTCTTGTATCCTGTCTTTGTCTTCATGTATCCTGTCTTTATGCCTTCATGTATCCTGTCTTTCTACCTTTGTGTATCCTGTCTTTATGCCTTCATGTATCCTGTCTTTATGCCTTCATGTATCCTGTCTTCATGCCTTCATGTATCCAGTCTTCATGCCTTCTTGTATCCTGTCTTTGTCTTCATGTGTCCTGTCTTTATGTCTTCATGTATTCTGTCTATATGCCTTCATGTATTCTGTCTATGTCTTCATGTATCCTGTCTTTATGTCTTCATGAATCCTGTCTTTATGTCTTCATGTATCCTGTCTTTGTCTTCATGTATCCTGTCTTTATGTCTTCATGTACCCTGTCTTTATGCTTTCATGTATCCTGTATTCATGCCTTCATGTATCCTATTTTTATGCCTTCATGTATCCTGTCTTTCTGCCTTCATGTATCCTGTCTTTACGCCTTCTGGTATCCTGTATTTATGCCTTCATGTATCCTGTCTTTATGCCTTCATGTATCCAGTCTTCATGCCTTCATGTATCCTGTCTTTACGCCTTCATGTATCCTGTCTTTATGTCTTCATGTATCCTGTCTTTATGCCTTCATGTATCCTGTCTTTACGCCTTCATGTATCCTGTCTTTATGCCTTCATGTATCCTGTCTTTATGCCTTCATGTATCCTGTCTTCATGCCTTCATGTATCCAGTCTTCATGCCTTCTTGTATCCTGTCTTTGTCTTCATGTATCCTGTCTTTATGCCTTCATGTATCCTGTCTTTCTACCTTTGTGTATCCTGTCTTTATGCCTTCATGTATCCTGTCTTTATGCCTTCATGTATCCAGTCTTCATGCCTTCATGTATCCTGTCTTTACGCCTTCATGTATCCTGTCTTTATGTCTTCATGTATCCTGTCTTTATGCCTTCTTGTATCCAGTCTTCATGCCTTCTTGTATCCTGTCTTTGTCTTCATGTATCCAGTCTTCATGCCTTCTTGTATCCTGTCTTTGTCTTCATGTATCCTGTCTTTATGCCTTCATGTATCCTGTCTTTCTACCTTTGTGTATCCTGTCTTTATGCCTTCATGTATCCTGTCTTTATGCCTTCATGTATCCAGTCTTCATGCCTTCTTGTATCCAGTCTTCATGCCTTCTTGTATCCTGTCTTTGTCTTCATGTATCCTGTCTTTATGCCTTCATATATCCTGTCTTTCTACCTTTGTGTATCCTGTCTTTATGCCTTCATGTATCCTATTTTTATGCCTTCATGTATCCTGTCTTTATGCCTTCATGTATCCTGTCTTTATGCCTTCATGTATCCAGTCTTCATGCCTTCATGTATCCTGTCTTTACGCCTTCATGTATCCTGTCTTTATGACTTCATGTATCCTGTCTTTATGCCTTCATGTATCCTGTCTTTACGCCTTCTGGTATCCTGTCTTTATGCCTTCATGTATCCTGTCTTTATGCCTTCATGCATCCTGTCTTCATGCCTTCATGTATCCAGTCTTCATGCCTTCTTGTATCCTGTCTTTGTCTTCATGTATCCTGTCTTTATGCTTTCATGTATCCTGTCTTTCTACCTTTGTGTATCCTGTCTTTATGCCTTCATGTATCCTGTCTTCATGTCTTCATGTATCCAGTCTTCATGCCTTCTTGTATCCTGTCTTTGTCTTCATGTATCCTGTCTTTATGCCTTCATGTATCCTGTCTTTACGCCTTCTGGTATCCTGTCTTTATGCCTTCATTTATCCTGTCTTTATGCCTTCATGCATCCTGTCTTCATGCCTTCATGTATCCAGTCTTCATGCCTTCTTGTATCCTGTCTTTGTCTTCATGTATCCTGTCTTTATGCTTTCATGTATCCTATCTTTCTACCTTTGTGTATCCTGTCTTTATGCCTTCATGTATCCTGTCTTCATGTCTTCATGTATCCAGTCTTCATGCCTTCTTGTATCCTGTCTTTGTCTTCATGTATCCTGTCTTTATGCCTTCATGTATCCTGTCTTTCTACCTTTGTGTATCCTGTCTTTATGCCTTCATGTATCCTGTCTTTATGCCTTCATGTATCCTGTCTTCATGCCTTCATGTATCCAGTCTTCATGCCTTCTTGTATCCTGTCTTTGTCTTCATGTGTCCTGTCTTTATGTCTTCATGTATTCTGTCTATATGCCTTCATGTATTCTGTCTATGTCTTCATGTATCCTGTCTTTATGTCTTCATGAATCCTGTCTTTATGTCTTCATGTATCCTGTCTTTGTCTTCATGTATCCTGTCTTTATGTCTTCATGTACCCTGTCTTTATGCTTTCATGTATCCTGTATTCATGCCTTCATGTATCCTATTTTTATGCCTTCATGTATCCTGTCTTTCTGCCTTCATGTATCCTGTCTTTACGCCTTCTGGTATCCTGTATTTATGCCTTCATGTATCCTGTCTTTATGCCTTCATGTATCCAGTCTTCATGCCTTCATGTATCCTGTCTTTACGCCTTCATGTATCCTGTCTTTATGTCTTCATGTATCCTGTCTTTATGCCTTCATGTATCCTGTCTTTACGCCTTCATGTATCCTGTCTTTATGCCTTCATGTATCCTGTCTTTATGCCTTCATGTATCCTGTCTTCATGCCTTCATGTATCCAGTCTTCATGCCTTCTTGTATCCTGTCTTTGTCTTCATGTATCCTGTCTTTATGCCTTCATGTATCCTGTCTTTCTACCTTTGTGTATCCTGTCTTTATGCCTTCATGTATCCTGTCTTTATGCCTTCATGTATCCAGTCTTCATGCCTTCATGTATCCTGTCTTTACGCCTTCATGTATCCTGTCTTTATGTCTTCATGTATCCTGTCTTTATGCCTTCTTGTATCCAGTCTTCATGCCTTCTTGTATCCTGTCTTTGTCTTCATGTATCCTGTCTTTATGCCTTCATGTATCCTGTCTTTATGCCTTCATGTATCCTGTCTTTACGCCTTCATGTATCCTGTCTTTATGTCTTCATGTATCCTGTCTTTATGCCTTCTTGTATCCTGTCTTTGTCTTCATGTATCCTGTCTTTATGCCTTCATGTATCCTGTCTTCATGTCTTCATGTATCCAGTCTTCATGCCTTCTTGTATCCTGTCTTTATGCCTTCATGTATCCTGTCTTTATGCCTTCATGTATCCAGTCTTCATGCCTTCTTGTATCCAGTCTTCGTGCCTTCTTGTATCCTGTCTTTGTCTTCATGTATCCAGTCTTCATGCCTTCTTGTATCCTGTCTTTGTCTTCATGTATCCTGTCTTTATGCCTTCATGTATCCTGTCTTTCTACCTTTGTGTATCCTGTCTTTATGCCTTCATGTATCCTGTCTTTATGCCTTCATGTATCCTGTCTTCATGCCTTCATGTATCCAGTCTTCATGCCTTCTTGTATCCTGTCTTTGTCTTCATGTATCCTGTCTTTATGCCTTCATGTATCCTGTCTTTCTACCTTTGTGTATCCTGTCTTTATGCCTTCATGTATCCTATTTTTATGCCTTCATGTATCCTGTCTTTATGCCTTCATGTATCCTGTCTTTACGCCTTCTGGTATCCTGTCTTTATGCCTTCATGTATCCTGTCTTTATGCCTTCATGTATCCAGTCTTCATGCCTTCATGTATCCTGTCTTTACGCCTTCATGTATCCTGTCTTTATGACTTCATGTATCCTGTCTTTATGCCTTCATGTATCCTGTCTTTACGCCTTCTGGTATCCTGTCTTTATGCCTTCATGTATCCTGTCTTTATGCCTTCATGCATCCTGTCTTCATGCCTTCATGTATCCAGTCTTCATGCCTTCTTGTATCCTGTCTTTGTCTTCATGTATCCTGTCTTTATGCTTTCATGTATCCTGTCTTTCTACCTTTGTGTATCCTGTCTTTATGCCTTCATGTATCCTGTCTTCATGTCTTCATGTATCCAGTCTTCATGCCTTCTTGTATCCTGTCTTTGTCTTCATGTATCCTGTCTTTATGCCTTCATGTATCCTGTCTTTCTACCTTTGTGTATCCTGTCTTTATGCCTTCATGTATCCTGTCTTCATGCCTTCATGTATCCTGTCTTCATGCCTTCATGTATCCAGTCTTCATGCCTTCTTGTATCCTGTCTTTGTCTTCATGTATCCTGTCTTTATGCCTTCATGTATCCTGTCTTTCTACCTTTGTGTATCCTGTCTTTATGCCTTCATGTATCCTGTCTTTCTACCTTTGTGTATCCTGTCTTTATGTCTTCATGTATCCTGATTGAATGTCATCATAGTTACAGAAAGAAGACTTTGGCAGATCTCCATCTCATTTTTGCCTCATTTCTCCTTTTTTGTTTCTGGTGAATTACGCAACTACAAAAAACCATGTTGCAAAGATTGAAAATAAAAGTGTAGCTCATGAAACTATGTTGTTCTTGTGTCCTCCAGGCAACCTCGTAAGACCCCCAGCACAGTGTCCCAGGAGTCGTGTGACAAAGCCTTCCCGCCGGGCGAGGTCTTCCAGACGGCCAAGGAGAACCCCCGCTACTCCAGCTACCAGGGCTCCAGGAATGGCTACCTGCACAGTGGGGCCAGTGGCTTCAATGCCCGCGTCCTGCTGGAGACCCAGGAGCTGCTGAGGCAGGAGCAGAGACGCAGGGAGCAGTCTGAGGCCAAGATGAGGCTACCGCCGCCACAGGAGGGGGTCCCTGTCACCAACACCAGCTACGATGACATTCCCCCAGCCCCGACTCCAACCCTTCCCCAGGATCCAGTCCTGACCCAGGCCCCGATCCCTGTCACAGCCACACCCAAGGGCCCGTACCGCCAGGATGTGCCCCCCTCTCCATCTCAGCTGGCCAGGCTCAACAGGCTGCAGGGCTCAGAGAAAGGACGTCCATTTTACTCCTGAGGGGCAAAGGAGGGATAAGAGGAACTGGAGGATGGAGGAGGGGTTGATGATTATCAGCAGCAATAATATAAGAGAGTCTGGATCTTTTTAAAGTCCACTAGATATCTTTGAATGGCTTCAACACAGAGGTTTAATTAATTGTATTTCTATGTTGGTGTTTTTATAACAAACTTTACAGTCAGGATTCTATTCACCCCAATCACCAGTTGTCTGCTCTGTGTCTGCCATCGTGATCTTCCCACTTTAAGTGCCTTGTGGGAAGACTGTCCTGCCTTAAAGGTCGAATGCAGCCGTTTTTATCTCAATATCAAATCATTTATGGGTAACAATTAAGTACGTTATTGTGATTGTTTTAAATTAAAATGGTCAAAAAGAAACTAAAATAACTTCTTAGTAAAGAGCAATTTCTCAAACAAGAATTTTGATAGGGAGTGGTCTGAGTGGGGAGAGGAAAACAGAAAACTAGCTGTTATCGGCAGAGGGGTTTGGAACTCTTTCTTATTGGTCTATTAACTAATTTACCGCCTGGCGATGTCACCAGGCAGGTCAAAACTCCATCCCACCAAAGCAGGCTGAAATTTCAGGCGGTCTTTTCAAACAGTTATTGCACTAAAAGGACATTATCATAATTTTCACAATTTCACAGCATTATTCCAAAATAGTGTGTGAGCTTGTGTGGTTTACCACTTCGCTGTGTGAGCTTGTATGGCCTACCAAATCACGTTTTTGGCTGCACTGGGTCTTTAAGAGTCTAGTCCTCACCCTTCCTGTGGCTTGTGTATTTGGACACCTTCATCGTCCTGCATTGTATCTACAAAACATCCTGTCAATCAGCACCCCACAGTATTTTCACCCACGTATCACCCATGAGCAACTTCTGACGCAAGTGTATACTCTCAAGTATTTGTGTATGACCTAGATTGTGTTTGGGTGTGTTTCTGTAGGGTTCTATATGCTGCCGTCAGCATGTGTTGACATAAAGAGCACTGGGTTAACCAGCATGTCCGATCTCTGGGGTAAGACAACCCTACAGTTCCCAGCTACACTACAGAGAACATTTCCCCCGGGACTATGACACCCTTCTTATTTAAACTCAGCCTCGCATGCTCTCTCTCTCTCTCTAGCATTTTATCCTCTACCGTTGTTTTTTGTTCCTCCTTTCTTTTGTAGTTCTCCTCCTCTCCTCCTCAACCAGAGGTAGACCTTTAGATCTCATTTCACTGTGGGGTTTCAGGCTGGGTTTCTGTATACGCACTTTTTGACATCTGCTGATGTAAAAAGGGCTTTATAAATACATTTGATTTGACTTGATTTGAACTCCTTTCATCTGGGGGATTCATCAGTATAAATGAGGTCAGGGTTGGGTTATTAATTAATGTAGCTCATGAAACATGTATCTGTGTTGTGTCTGGGCGGCGCTAGTGAGGGGGTGGTGGATGGGTTAGAGGTAGAGTGGGAGGGTTAGGCTGGGTCTGCCATGGTGTTTCTGCCTGACCGTTTGGCCGTTGCCTCGGCTGAGTCACTGTAACTAAAGCCAGTCTGTAACCAGTCTGTCCTGACCCATCCGACTGACTGCTGCTCCACATTTTTCATTAAGGTGGTTACCGGGAAACCACATACTGTTCACTACAACGTTCCTGAACAGCGTCACATACAGCCTCACAGCATGACTGTCTGTCTTTTTCGAGGCCCAGCTAAAAAAAACAATCTCTGTTTCATTTCATTTCATTCTACTACCGTTTATAAGTAATCAATACTGTCGTAATTCATGTTTTAACTACCATTGCCATATTTTTTTCTCATCTGTGTGTGGGTGAGAATGTGTGTGTGTGTGTGTGGGTGGGTGGGTTTGTGGGTGTGTGCGTATGGGTGTACTGTTAACAGTGCCTGTAATGTGATGCCTCCCGTGTCTTTGAATGTACCTTGGCAGAGGTTGAAACAATGAGTGTCAATGAAACGGCAATAGGAGAGGAGTGAAGCGAATAAGACAAGTGGGAGGTGGGAATGAGGCAGTCTGTAAGGGTAGATTGACCCAACTGGTGATGAGTTCTATTGCTTTCTCAGAACTATTCCACTGAGCCGCTGGAACAGACCAGGGCTGGAGAAAAAGGCACATTTGGCATTTCCATACTTCCATATTCACGCTCTCTCTTTCCCAATTTTTTATCGCTTCCTCTCTTGCTTTCTCTCTCTTTCGCTCGTCGCCCCTCTCTCTCTCTCTGACTGTTTGCCTCTTTTCCTCCCTTTCGCACTCTCTCACCATAGTTTTATATGCTTCTCAATAAGTGATATCGCCCTCCGTTCCAAACATATTGCTACCGTATTATTCCTTTCTCTGCTTTTTAATGTGGTTCTAAGTCTTTTCTGGGTTGTAAGGAGGAGGAGTCGGGGGAAGGGGGAGAATATTCTAACCAAACAGCTGGTTCTGGTGCTTGATGTTTCCACAGTGTTCCACACGTTAGACTTGGAAGTGGATCAAGTGCCTGCCATATCCAACAAGTCATTTTTTTTGTATAGCAAATATTACGTCATGCACATTTTCATCCATTTTTTTATTTTATAAGTTTAAGACCTTTGTTTGTGTCGTCTGTCTTATTGACACACTGATTGCATTGTTTTGCCTGCCACAAGCTAATGATTTAATCATGAGAGAAAAATAGTAATCCTACACAATGTATTTTTATGACTGTTCCTTGTCATCTTTTATAAACGGTAATTAGGTACTCTCTAGGGTGTTTTCCCAATGACTTATGTAATAAGAACAGTGTGATTGGTTTATAAGAATTGTACCTGGTGTATTAAAAACTCTATACAGCCTCTGTCTCTGTACTGTACATATCACATTTGACTAAATAAATAAATATGGAAGGCTGCTTCCTTCCTGGTTACAACTAACTAGAACTTTGTGGCACAAACTGAAACAAATGATTACGTCTCCAACAATGTCGTTGTTGTAACAGATCCACAAAGTATTCCTCGTCTCGGAGTACAACTTCATTGACCGTGATTTATGTGGTGAGGAAGTTCCAAACTCGGAATATGGACCAGTAAATACAGAGGAAAGGAAAGAAAGAGAACAAAATCATGATTCCCTTTCTTCGTTTGTGTCCTAAATGGCATCCTATTCCCTTTATAGTGCACTACTTTCCCCCAGCGCCCATAGGGCTCTGGTCAGAACAAGTGCACTATACAGGGAATAGGGTGCCATTGTGGACGCATCCCATGTCTTTAATCTTCTGGCTGATGGATCACTATAACGTTGTTCTCGGAGCTATCACATCACAGGGCTGGCCAACAGGATAATGGGACGGCTAATGACTCAGTCAGCCATAAATACTATTGTCATATTTATGAAGTTCAACTAACTCTCAGGGACCAGCAGGTTTTTAGTGAAGCTGTCTCTGTTCATTTACATTTCTAAAGGAGTCTGCGAGAAGTACTGTAGTTCTGTCAGTTCTTTGGCTGGAAGAAAAGGGGAGATATGTTGAAGGGATCAGTCTGTTCTGAATGGATAGGGAATGCTCTATGTTCGAGGAGAAAGAGTGTTCAACTCGCTGTGGCTAAAGATATACTGTAACTTTCTCTCTCTGATATATTATAACTGTACTTCTCTCTCTCTCTCTCTCTCTCTCTCTCTCTCTCTCTCTCTCTCTCTCTCTCTCTCTCTCTCTCTCTCTCTCTCTCTCTCTCTCTCTCTCTCTCTCTCTCTCTCTCTCTCTCTCTCTCTCTCTCTCTCTCTCTCTCTCTCTCTCTCTCTCTCTCTCTCTCTCTCTCTCTCTCTCTCAGGGAGAACCAGATGAGTAAAATTGGAGGACTCAAACTGTGTAAAATTTCCCTTGCTGTCAGTATAGCTCTGATATTCAGCTTCTAGACCCCATATACCCAGCATTAAACCCCATAAAGGAAACTCTAAAGACCACCCTCTGAATGAACCCTGTTCTGTACACCAGGGAGGCAGCGTCTTCCCCAGCACTGCTTTTGATGGAGTATAGTATCACTAAAGAAAACAGAACCTGAGAGGATCCACCTGCGTGGTAGTTCAATATTCACTTTCTACACTGAACAAAAATATAAACGCAACATGTAAAGTGTTAGTCCGAAATAAAAGATCCCAGAGATGTTCCATACTCACAAAAAGTTTATTTCTCTCAAATGTTGTGCACAAATTTGTTTACATCCCTGTTGTTGAGCATTTCTCCTTTGCCAAGATAACCCATCCACCTGACAGGTGTGGCATATCAAGAATCTGATTAAACAGTATGATCATTACACAGGGGCATCTTGTGTTGGCGACAAAAGGTCTCTCTAAAATGTGCAGTTTTGTCAAACAACACAATGCCACAGATGTCTCAAGTTTTGAGGGAGCGTGCAATTGACATGCTGACTCCAGGAATATCCACCAAAGCTGTTGCCAGAGAATTGAATGTTAATTTCTCTACCATAAGCCGCCCCGTCATTTTGGAGAATTTGGCAGTACGTCCAACCGGCCTCACAACCGCAGACAACGTGTATGGCGTTGTGTGGGTGAAAGGAGTGCTCCATGGTGGCGGTGGGCTTATGGTATGGGCAGACATAAGCTACGGACAACGAACACTATTGCATTTAATTGATGGCAATTTGAATGCACAGAAAAGTGTGATGAGATCCTGAGGCCCATTTCTTTTAAGGTATATAGCCTCATTATTGTTATTTTATTGTGTTAATTTTTTTCTTACTTTAGTTTATTTTATTAGTTCTTTATTTCTTTTTGCAAATATTTTCTTACTTTTAAACAGTTCTGCATTATTGGTTAAGGGCTTGTAAGTAAGCATTTCACGGTAAGGTCTACTACACCTGTTGTATTCGTTGCATGTGACAAATACAATTTTATTTGATTTAATAAATGTATTTCAATTGAGTGATTTCGTCATATGAACTGTAACTCAGCAAAATCTCTGAAAATTTTACATTTATATTTTTGTTCAGTATAGTTAATGATGTAGTATCTTAATTTGATCATTCTTTTGTTGCTGAGAATTTTCATACACAGCAGGAAACGCAAACTTGTAGTATATTTAAGGTTTAAAATGGCTTCTAAAGTTTGTAATTTCCACTTTAAAATGTCAGACTTTATTTTCCCTAACAAGATCTTACATCAGTAGTTTAATACTCACTTTCTAGTTCGTTCATCATTCACTTTCTAGTTAGTTCATCATTCACTTTCTAGTTTTAAGGTACTACTACTTTCTATTCCAGTGCTGTTATATTAAGCACCTTCCGTGATGTCAACCTGGTAAGGGTTGAAAATATACAAAATAGGCAAAAAAGCCCACTGAATAATATTTTTATTATTTTATAACAAAAAAGACTACCTAGATATGATGCAAACAACTATCAGAGAATGCATGAGAAAAAAAACAGATACAGTTCATTTAGAAAGTATTCAGACCACTTCCCTTTTTCCACATTTTGTTACATTACAGCCTTATTCTAAAATGTATTAAAAAAAGTAAAAAATACTCATCAATCTAAACACAATACCCCACAATGAAAAAGCAAAAACTTGTTTTTAGAAATGTTTGCAAATGTATTACATTTAAAAAACTGTCACATTTATATAAGTATTTAGACCCTTCACTCAGTACTTTGTTGAAGCGATAACAGCCTTGAGTTTTCTTGGGTATGACGCTACAAGCTTGGCACACCTGTATTTGGGGAGTTTCTCAAATTTTTCTCTGAAGATTCTCTCAATCTCTGTCAGGTTGGATGGGGAACATCGCTGCACAGCTATTTTCAGGTCTCTCCAGAGATGTCTGATCTGGTTCAAGTCCGAGCTCTGGCTGGGCCACTCACAGAAATTCAGAGACTTGTCCCGAAGCCACTCCTCCGTTGTCTTGGCTGTTTGCTTAGGGTAGTTGTCCTGTAGGAAAGTGAAACTTTGCCCCAGTCTGAAGTCCTGAGCGCTCAAGAGGAGGTTTTCATCAAGGATCTCTCTGTATTTTGCTCCTTTCATCTTTCCCTTGATCCTGACTAGTGTCCCAGTCCCTGACACTGAAAATCATCCCCACAAAAGGATGCTGCCACCACTATGCTTCACCGTAGCGATTGTCGTGTCTTTTGCATCATGAAAGGTGAAGACTGTTATTTTATCAAATCAATTCTCTGTAGTTATTATTACGTGATTAAACGAATCATGTAAATGTAATTAACTAGGAAGTCGGTGCACCACGGAAAAAAAACAGATTACAAAGTTATAATTTTCCGAATATAACTCTTCAGATATTTTAATATCTCATCAATTAGTCTTCTATTAATTAATTATTCTTTATCTTACATCAGTCTCATTCCAAACGTCGTAAATTGTTGGTTATCTGCACGAACCCAGCCTAAACCATGAATCATTCATACGCCAATTGGCTTAATCATTTATTTACTAACTAACTAAATAATCACAGAAATGCATGACAAACAAACAGTAGATATTGGTTACTAACAATGATAGAGAATATTTCCTAGTGGGCTAAGCCGATATGACGGCTTGGTGGACAAAGGAAAGGGGGTGTAGACCGATAAAGGAGCGGGAAAGACAAAATGGCTTCACTACACAGTGGATAATTATATTAATTGAAATGCTAATCCTTTGCACATGAACGCTCGCTCATTCGGGAATAATTGCAATCAATATATTTACACCCATATGTCGTTGTTGTCTTCTCTGTTGGAATCGTCGGTCCGTCTGCTGGAGAGTCAGTTCATAGTGTCTGTTGTAATGGATCCGTCAGGTGTTCATTGTTCTTAGAATAGATGTTTCGGCGGTTGTCGGGATTCACACCCAGGTTTACATCATTTCTAGCTGCAGACAAGTAATTAGTATCTAAGATTTGCTCTTATTCTGTATGGATCGATAGTCTCAGAGTTGAACCATTTCCAGCCGTGTAGCCAATGCTCCACGTGGTATAGTTTTCACATTTTTGTACTCAACTATTCGCAATCACAGCTCCCGCTGTGGGTTTGCTTAGTCTGAAGAGGATTTCCTCAGGAGGGGGTTTTATTCGTAACAATAGAAAAGGGTGGTTCCATGACGCCAGATCATGTCTGTGCTCACGGGGGCTTGGCCGCTGACTAGTTAAACTTTACAGTGAATACAATTATCTCAAAATTAAAGGTTAACATCACATTACATAATTTCACAAATAGTTTCATCTTTACGCATTCATTTTATACAAGAATTAGATGCAAACACTATAATTGAGAAATGTACACATTCAGAGATATAGTTATGTTTGTTTCCTGTCCTTCATTAGGTCACCAAATGAAACACACTCAACATAACTGTCCCTTAAGTGTCCACAGACCATTCCCACATTCTCACAAGTGGACATATTGTTTCATTCTCCCATTTTGGAGATTTAGGAGTTCGGCCACGTGAAATAATTTGTTCACTCTGTGGTGTCTCTTTCTGCATGAAAAGGTGGAGAGAGTCTCGGCCAGGAATTTACGACCTGAGATAACAGAACCTGTGTGTAGGAGAGAGTGAGATAGGGAGAAGCCACGACCTACACCCAGAAAGGGCCACGTCATGACAGGATGGTGCCAGGTTTCCTTCAGACGTAATGCTTGGCATTCAGGCCAAAGAGTTCAATCTTGGTTCATCAGACCAGAGAATCTTGTTTCTCATGGTCTGAGTCCTTGATGTGCCTTTTGGCAAAGTTCAAACGGGCTGTCATGTGCCTTTTACTGAGGAGTGGCTTCCATCTGGCCACTCTACCAAAAAGACTGATTGGTGGAGTGCTGCAGAGATGGTTGTCCTTCTGGAACGTTGTCCCATCACCAAAGAGGAACTCTGGAGCTCTGTCAGAGTGACCATCGGGTTCTTGGTCTCCCTGACCAAGGCCCTTCTCCCCCGATTGCTCAGTTTGGCTGGGCGGCCAGCTCTTGGAAGAGTCTTGGTGGTTTCAAATGTCTTCCATTTGAATGATGGAGGCCACTGTATTCTTGGGGACATTAAATGCTGCAGAAATGTTTTGGTACCCTCCCCCAGATCTGTGGCCCAAAACAATCCTGTCTCCGAGTTCTATGGACAATTCCTTCGACCTCATGGCTTGATTTTTTTTCTGACATGCACTGTCAACTGTGGGACCTTATATAGACAGGTGTGTGACTTTCCAAATCATGTTCAATCAATTGAATTTACCACATGTGGACTCCAATCAAGTTGTAGAAACATCTCAAGGTTGATCAATGGAAATAGGATGCACCAGAGCTCAATTTCGAGTCTCATAGCAAAGGGTCTGAATACCGATGTAAAGATCTATGTCAAGGTATTTCTGTTTTTATTTTTAATACATTTGGATGTAAAAATGCTCTCATAAAAAAACGATGTATGTAACAGGACTGTGTAATGCTTACTCTATCTGTCATACAGTATATATGTTTACAGTTGCTGCTGGATCAGTTTATGATAACATTTTGTGGCATTTCTGTTCATTTGATACGTTTGGCAGTTTTTTGGGGCTGTTCGCCAACACATATTTAGGAGTGGGAACTATGGACGGGATTCCTCAATTGAGTGTTTGTTGTTATTCAACGATAGACGATTAGTTTTCATGCACATTTTTACACTTTAGAAATACTGTACTAAACATCTTAGATGTAAAATTGCGCTACTAAGACCTCTTCAAAAACATCTTTGATTAATTCTGACTACTTTCAGGAAGTGTATACTGGTTATGTGGTTGCTACGGTGTCTCAAGAGGGACAAACAGTAATATTGCCACTTTTTTCTTGTTTTTCAAGCGAAGATCTTTTAAGTGAATATGCAAGCCACAGACGTTTGCTTCATCTATCTGAGCTCTGGTAGGCGCACACCAAACCTTGTATGTGGGCCCCATAACTTCTAAGCCATTACCACAAGTGTGGATATGAGAAGCAGATGCTTTCCGTCCGTGTGAGCTGTTTGAGGCGGGAGGCTCAGAGATAAAACGCTAATGGCCCAGGTTTTTGGAGTGTTTTTTTTTTTTTCTGTCCAACCGTGCAGGGCGAGGATGATCCTAACTCCCCCTCCCCTCCCCCCCACCTCTCTCTATCCCTCCCTCCCTCCCCTCCCTCCAGCTAGACAGCCTAGAGAAGTAAGGCTGATTCTGAGTCACCTGTTTTAAGTTGAGGAAGGTGTTCCTCCTCTCTCTGCTCTTTACTCACTACGCCCGGCAAGAATTCCAGGGAGGGAGCCGTGGCTGTCATTGAGTAAAATACGGTCATAAATCTTAGTAGAAGCGAGAGAAAACAAATTGTGGGGAGTCAAACCACCCTTTACCCATCCTCCCTCCTTCCCTCCCCACCTGAAGGCTCTTCCCCAAAGCTTTGTGTGAAACATCTGGTGGGTGGGTGTCTGAAGAGACAGTTAGGATCTATGAGTGTTTGTAGGGAGAGGAAGGCTCACTCTCACTAAAACATGGAGAGGGTGTGTGAAGGCTTTGGTGTGTACCCAGACAGAGACAGACAGACAGACAGACAGACAGACAGACAGACAGACAGACAGACAGACAGACAGACAGAGCACATGTGATCCAGAAATCCCTCCTGTATCTCAGAGATAAGGACTGGATCCTCACCACTTCCTCCTTCCAAGTGCCCCATGAAATTAGAGGACATTTTAGGGCCCCAAGCTGATCGGAGGAGTCCCAGGTTTGGGCTGTCTTCCTGGGCCACTGGCCTGGTGGCCCTGGGGGTTGTTCCTGGTTCCCACAGTGAAGCCACACAAGGAGGATCACACAGTAGAACCAGACCAGTCACCCCTATGGCAGCAGTGTGTTCATCAAATTGGAGATGTGATGAGATGTAGATCTATGCTTGATTAAAGAACCCCACATGCACAAGTAGGAGAACACAGTTTCATGCTATGCACATCCTTGGGCATTTCACAGATACAATGTATTGAGAACATGTAGTACTCAAGTCAAAAAACTGAAAACCCAAAGGAATGTGAATGGGGTTAGGTAGTGTACCATGTTCATAAAATACCACTGTATTAGCTATTACCATGGTTTGATCCTGCGTTTTTCCTAAGGTTTATTCTCCTCTAAAGCCACACAGACAGACCGCCTTGGAGTTGTTAAAATGATAGCTGTTGCTCAGAGAGCGGTAGATGTAATTATGGCCTATAAAACAAGGTGGTGTGTGCATTTCTGTTTATGGACCAGTCTGTTCCCAGGTGGTATGGGATGTGGCCTGGAGCTTCAGTGCCGTGAGTGGAGGGAGGCCCATCATCAGGCTACCATCACTGTGGAGGCAGAGGGCAAGCGGGTAATGGGACCTGTCATATTCAAAGCCCCCTAAAAATATAGGCATAATTTCAGATTCACAATTTCCTCTCTCAAGTAGCCCGTCAAAGAGCCTGATTGGAACCAGAGGTGTTGTGTTGGAAGCTAGATGAATCACATGTTGAAGGAGTTCTCTGTTTGATTTCTCATATGTATTCTATGTGTTTTTATCCTTTAGAGACCTGTTTAAGGTGCCCGTCCTACTTGAAACACTTGTCTGTGGATAGTGGAGACACTGCAAGGCGCTGTTATGTTATTTACTGTAGCCAAGGGCACCGTAAGTTCCATTGCTTACAGTTTGGCTTGATTTGGCATGGACTCTTTGTGCTAGTTGATTAAACACAATTTCATCTTTTGTTTTAATTTTTGGACAAGGATTTGAACTTCTTTGAAATGCTAATTTCATTTGTTTGAAGTATGGCTGGTAAACAAAGTAAAACAACAAATGCAAATGTGGTGCTATGTTTTTTTGTTGATCTCATAATAATCTCCTTACTAGATTCAGGACATTTCTCATTTTGGCTTTGCGCAACATCAAATAGATGGGTATTACTACTGAAATTGCTGTGTTTTGTTTGATACCATCAATAATAACAATCCCCACCCCATTATTCATTTGAGAATGTACACCTCAAACCTGAGGAAAATTGCAGAACTAATATATATTTTTTGGTATATGATTATTAGTAGAGAAACTAAAAAATAGCATACTGATTTCTTGCAAAAAAACAAAACACGTTTTTATATTAATTCATGTTCTGTCTGCCTGGCCCTGATACATTATAATATATATTTCTGGCCTTCTTATTTGCATACATTAATATATATACTGTCATACCACATGCATTGACAGCTGATTTGTACAAGTTTGACATACTATTTTGACGATTGTTTATCTCCTGCCCCACTGCCTTAGGATATATAGAATAGGATAGTACTCCAGAGTCGCTCTGTATTTATGGATTTAAATAGAGAATCATCCTCAGCTATTTGTGTCGAGCAGAAAGGCATTTCTGCAGAAAATCTACATGGGAATACATCCTATGATCTTTAGCAGTTTGCACACTAGAATGGCTGAGAGCAATTACTCTCACAAAGAAAATGTTTATCCTTTTTTATCGTTGCCTGCTACCATCTCTTCTCTGCCTTGAGCCAAATGAATTCTCTCTGAACTTTCCTAAAGATGTCCTTCCATTCCGGAGCAGTGGGCATGCTCTCTCTGTCAGACTGACTGACATGAGAATGTCCAATATATTCCATCTGACTCTTAACATTCCCACACTCTCTGAAATGCGAACATATGCCTAGTGTATGAATTCTGTGATAACATGTTGCATTCTACTGTTCTATAGTTCCTGTTTTTCTACATAGTGGGAATAACACAGCTGTTTATGGAGGGTATTGAGAGAGAGAGCGAGAGAGAAAACATTTCAGATGACAGAGGAGAGGTAAGAATTACGACAGATTAGAGGCTAGAGGCTGAGGGACGCTGCTGTGCCTCTACGGGGGGGGTAATTATTTAACGTTAGAGGGGTTCCGATGGGAGAGGGCCAGGACCCAGACACCTGTGGGGGAGTACCCAGGGAGGGGGGGCATGAGACGGGCCATCTGTGTGAGTCACCAGGCTGAGGAGGGCTGGGGAGAGGTGAGGCACCATGGAGCCTTCAACACAGGCCAGGAATGGTAATGGTGTGTCACTGAAGCATATCAAACACACATGCATCTGTGGGGAGGAGGCTTTTCTGTTTCTGAGCACCATGATTCATACAAAATGATTGGTTGTTCGTACTTTAGTCCAGTGCTCAGAATTTTAACCTGTGCCTTGTTTCTGTGGAATATTTCAGTTGCTTTCTACATTTTGTGTAAAAAACAGGCAGACTGTTTTTTCTATTGTTTTCTTAACCTTATTTAATTGCAGTCTGATACTGAATGCAATGTTGCGGAGATTATTAATTGACCAGAGTTGCCATCCCCCACAAAGTGACAGGTTCGACATCTAACATAAACAAATGGAGTGAGAAGGAGTGAGAGAGAGAGTGCATTGTTACCCCCCATATGCCTCGACTGCTCTGAAAAGTTTTCTCAATGGTTCTATGGAAATGAGAGATGATAAACTGAACTTAACTCCCCGTCACCATGTGATCGCATTCACATCCATCTGTTTATTGATTGGATAATTTTGTTTCACAATAATGCTACCAGTATATTTCTTCGAGCACTCCATTGTGCTAGGCATGGAATGCAGGCTTTTACTAAACGTTGACAACTTAATAGTGCAATTATGGCAGTACAGCGGTCTCAAAGTGAGCATGAACGATCTTGTTGCCAAGGGTTCACACATAATAGCTTGTACTGGACTATTCTGAAATGGAATAGAATAAGGCTGGGATAGGGCTAAATTGATGAATCTCAAATCAATAGTTTTGTAAATACTGGCCAGGTTTGCACTAGTCCAGACATGATGTGTATTTGTGTACCGTTCTCATGTATCGATTTTGTTTATGGGATGTGTCAGACTGAACTGAGATATAATACAGTTTCCCTGTATGGTTCCCGTTATATACTCAGATCACCATAGCGGTGTGTGTGCCAATCAGACAGCTCACACTGGTTCTCAATCTCCCAGCTGCATTGCCTCAGGCTCTGGAGACAAAGAGAGACGAAGAGAAAGAAAGAAAGAAAGAGAGAGAGAGAGAGAGAGAGAGAGAGAGAGAGAGAGAGAGAGAGAGAGAGAGAGAGAGAGAGAGAGAAAGAGAGAGAGAGAGAGAGAGAGAGAGAGAGAGAGAGAGAGAGAGAGAGAGAGAGAGAGAGAGAGAGAGAGAGAGAGAGAGAGAGAGAGAGAGAGAGAGAGAGAGACTGAGACTGAGACTGAGACTGAGACTGAGAGGAGAGAGAGACTGAGAGAGAGAGAAGGAGAGGAGAGAGACTGAGAGAGAGAGAGAGAGAGAGAGAAGGAGAGGAGAGAGAGACTGAGAGAGAGAAGGAGAGGAGAGAGAGACTGAGAGAGAGAGAGAGAGAAGGAGAGGAGAGAGAGACTGAGAGAGAGAAGGAGAGGAGAGAGAGAGAGAGAGAGAGAGAGGAGAGAGAGAGAGAGAGAGAGAAGGAGAGAGACTAAGAGAGAGGAGAGAGAGAGAGACTGAGAGAGAGAAGGAGAGACTAAGAGAGAGAAGGAGAGGAGAGAGAGACTAAGAGAGAGGAGGAGAGGAGAGAGAGAGAGAGAGGAGAGGAGAGAGAGAGAGACTAAGAGAGAGAGAAGGAGAGGAGAGAGAGACTAAGAGAGAGAGAAGGAGAGGAGAGAGAGACTAAGAGAGAGAGAAGGAGAGGAGAGAGAGACTAAGAGAGAGGGGAACCTAGAGGTCATAGACTCCATGTTCTCATTCAGACTAACCCCCAGAGCTGTTCATTTCCCATTACCCAAAAGCCCCTCTGAGCCTAATACCCTCTGCAGCACACCACAATACAGGTCAGAGGTCAATTATGATTTAAGTCTTTGTTTCCGTGTTCTTAAGCTCTGTTCAACACTGTGATGTTCTTGTGTTGGAGCGAAGTTCAATTCCCCTCGGTGTGGTTATGTGGTTCATTTAACCAACACATGTGGTGTACTAGTGGGTAAATCCTTCTCGCTCTCCTCTCACACACATACAGTGCCTTCAGAAAGTATTCACATCCCTTGACTTTTTCCACGTTTTGTCACTGGCCTACACACAATACCCCATAATGTCAAAGTGAAATTAGATTGTTTTGATTTTTACAAATTAACAAAAAATGAAAAGCTGAAATGTCAATAAGTATTCAACCCCTTCATTATGGCAAGCCTAAATAAGTTGAGTAAACATTTGCTTAACAAGTCACATAAGTTGCAGGGAATCTATGTGTACAATAATAGTGTTTAACATGATTTTTGAATGACTACTTAATCTCTGTAGCCCACACATACAATTATCTGTAAGGTCCTTCAGTCGAGCAGTGAATTTCAAACACAGATTCAACCACAAAGACCAGGGAGCTTTTCCAATGCCACGCAAAGAAGGGCACATATTGGTAGATGGGTAAAACAAAAAAATATCCCATGGTGAAGTTATTAATTACACTTTGGATGGTATATCAAAACACACAGTCACTACAAAGATACAGGTATCCTTCCTAACTCAGTTGTCGGAGAGGAAGGAAACCACTCAGGGATTTCAACATGATGCCAATGGTGACTTTAAAATAGTTGCAGAGTTTAATGGCTGATTGTAGTTACTCCACATTACTAACCTACAGTGCATTCTTAAAGTATTCAGACACCTTCCCTTTTTCCACATTTTGTTACGTTGCAGCCTTATTCTAAAATGGATTCAATTATATTTTTCCCCATCAATCTAAACACAATACCCCATAATGACAAAGCAAAAACTGTTTTTTAGAAATGTAAAAAATCAAAACAGAAATACCTTATTTACATACAGTTGAAGTCGGAAGTTTACATACACCTTAGCCAAATACATTTAAACTCAGTTTTCCCTCTCTTAGGTCAGTTAGGATCACCACTTTATTTTAAGAATGTGAAATGTCAGAATAATAGTAGAGAAAATTATTCATTTCAGCTTTTATTTCTTTCATCACATTCCAAGTGGGTCAGAAGTTTACATACACTCAATTCGTGTAGTGGTAGCATTGCCTTTAAATTGTTTAACTTGGGTCAAACGTTTCGGGTAGCCTTCCACAAGCTTCCCACAATAAGTTGGGTGAATTTTGGCCCATTCCTCCTGACAGAGCTGGTGTAACTAAGTCAGGTTTGTAGGCCTCCTTGCTCGCACACACTTTTTCAGTTCTGCCCACACATTCTCTATGGGATTGAGGTCAGGGCTTTGTGATGGCCACTCCAATACCTTGACTTTGTTGTCCTTAAGCCATTTTGCCACAACTTTGGAAGTATGCTTGGAGTCATTGTCAATTTGGAAGACCCATTTGTGACCAAGCTTTACCTTCCTAACTGATGTCTTGAGATGTTGCCTAAATATATCCACATAAATTTCCTGCCTCATGATGCCATCTATTTTGTGAAGTGCACCAGTCCCTCCTGTAGATAAGCACCCCCACAACATGATGCTGCCACCCCCGTGCTTCACGGTTGGGATGGTATTCTTCGGCTTGCAAGCGTCCCCCTTTTTCCTCCAAACATAACAATGGTCACTATGGCCAAACAGTTCTATTTGTGTTTCATCAGACCAGAGAACATTTCTCCAAAAAGTACAATCTTTGTCCCCATGTGCAGTTGCAAACCGTAGTCTGGCTTTTTTATGGTGGATTTGGAGCAGTGGCTTCTTCCTTGCTGAGCGGCCTTTCAGGTTATGTCAATATAGGACTTGTTTACTGTGGATTTAGATACTTTTGTATACTCCTGTTTCCTCCAGCATCTTCACAAGGTCCTTTGCTGTTGTTCTGATATTGATTTGCACTTTTCGCACCAAAGTATGTTCATCTCTAGGAGACAGAATGCGTCTCCTTCCTGAACGGTATGACGGCTGTGTGGTCCCATGGTGTTTATAATTGCGAACTATTGTTTGTACAGATAAACGTGGTACCTTCAGACGTATGGAAATGGCTCCCAAGGATGAACCAGACTTGTGGAGGTCTACAATCTTAGCTGATTTCTTTTGATTTTCCCATGATGTCAAGCAAGGAGGAACTGAGTTTGAAGGTAGGCCTTGAAATACATCCACAGGTGACTCAAATGATGTCAATTAGCCTATCCGAAGCTTCTAAAGCCATGACATCATTTTCTGGAATTTTCCAAGCTGTTCAAAGGCACAGTCAACTTAGTGTATGTAAACTTCTGACCCATTGGAATTGTGATACAGTGAATTATAAGTGAAATAATCTGTCTGTAAACAATTGTTGTAAAAATTACTTGTGTCATGCACAAAGTAGATGTCCTAACCGACTTGCCAAAACTATAGTTTGTTAACAAGAAATTTGTGGATTGGTTGAAAAATGAGTTTTAATGACTACAACCTAAGTGTATGTAAACTTCAACTGTAAGTATTCAGACCCTTTGCTATGAGACTCGAAATTGAGCTCATGTGCACCCTGTTTCCATTGATCATCCTTGAGATGTTTCTACAACTTGATTGGTGGTAAATTCAATTGATTGGAAATGATTTGGAAAGGCACACACCTGTCTACATAAGGACCCACAGTTGACAGTGCATGGCAGAGCAAAAACTAAGCCATGAGGTTGAAGGAATTGTCCGTAGAGCTCGGAGACAGGATTGTGTTGGGGCACAGATGTGGGGAAGGGTACTAAAACATTTCTGCAGCATTGAAGGTCCCCAAGAACACAGAGGCCTCCATCATTCTTAAATGGAAGAAGTTTGGATCCACCAAGACCCTTCCTAGAGCTGGCCGCCCGGCCAAACTGAACAATCGGGGGAGAAGGGCCTTCGTCAGGGAGGTGACCAAGAACCTGATGGTCACTCTGACAGAGCTCCAGAGTTCCTTTGTGATGATGGGAGAACGTTCCAGAAGGACAACCATCTCTGCAGCACTCCACCAATCAGGCTTTATGGTAGCGTGACCAGACTGTAGCCACTCCTCAGTAAAAGGCACATGACAGCCCGCTTAGAGTTTTTCAAAAGGCACCGAAAGGACTCTGACAAGAGAAACACTATTATTTGGTCAAATTAAACCAAGATTTAACACTTTGGCCTGAATGCCAAGTGTCATGTCTGGAAGAAACCTGGCACCATCCCCACAGTGAAGCATGGTGGTGGCAGTATCATGGTGTGGGGATAATTTTCAGTGGCAGGGACTGGGAGACTAGTCAGGATCGAGGGAAATATGAATGGAGCAAAGTACAGATAGATCCTTGATGAAAATCTTCTCCAGAGCGGGGCGAAGGTTCACTTTCCAACAGCACAACGTCCCTAAGCACACAGCCAAGACTCTGAATGTCCTTGAGTGGTTCATCCAGAGCCTGGACTTGAACACGATCGAACATCTCTGGAGAAACCTGAAAATAGCTGTGCAGCGACACTCCACATCCAACCTGACAGAGCATGAGAGAATCTGCAGAGAAAAATGGGAGAAACTCCCCAAATACAGGTGCGCCAAACTTAGCGTCATACCCAAGAAGACTCGAGGCTGTAATCGCTGCCCAAAACTAACAATTTAATCCATTTTGAATTCAGGCTGTAACACAACAAGTCAAGGGGTATATATACTTTCTGAAGGCACTGTAATCAAAACATCAAAACTGCTCACACAACTGCTCACAATTTTATTTTTCTTCATCAGCACAGCAACAGCCCCCAAGACTAATGCTATCTGTGCCTGCTATCTGTCACTCAGACAGCCTAGGAAAACAAAGGGGTTTGGAAAGTGTAGTTTATTCAAAGTGAATACAACAGAGCAGAATAGTATGTGAGAGAGGAGAGAGAGCTTCACGTTGACCGTTCCTCTGAGACAACCCCCCCAACCCCCTCCCCAGCAGCTGTTCCTACAGACATAAGGTGACAGTAATCAATACTGATTATTAAACTGGGAACGCCATCTCCGCATTGTGATTAATCTTCATTTGTCTGTTTATTTACAGGACCTGGCTGGCCCCGTTTAGCTGTGAGAGAGATGACTCTCCTATTATCTCTTCCCTCAAACAACAACAAAACACTGTCACTGTTAAAGATGCACACTGATACTGTTAAAGATACACACTGATACACACTGATACTGTTAAAGATACACACTGATACACACTGTCACTGTTAAAGATACACACCGATAAACTGATACTGTTAAAGATACAAACTGATACACACTGTCACTGTTAGATAAACAATGATACACACTGTATGTTAAATATACACACTGATACACACTGTCATTGTTAAAGATACACACTGATACACACTGTCACTGTTAAAGATACACACTGATACACACAGTCACTGTTAAATATACACACTGATACACACAGTCACTGTTAAAGATACACACTGATACACACAGTCACTGTTAAATATACACACTGATACACACAGTCACTGTTAAAGATCCACACTGATACACACTGATACATACTGTCATTGTTAAAGATACACACTGATACACACTGTCACTGTTAAAGATACACACTGATACACACTGTCACTGTTAAAGATACACACTGATACACACTGTCATTGTTAAATATACACACTGATACACACTGTCACTGTTAAAGATCCACACTGATACACACTGTCACTTTTAAAGATACACACTGATATACACTGATACACACTGTCACTGTTAAAGATCCACACTGATACACAGTGTCACTGTTAAATATACACACTGATACACACAGTCACTTTTAAAGATACACACTGATACACACTGTCATTGTTAAATATACACACTGATACACACTGTCATTGTTAAATATACACACTGATATACACTGATACACACTGTCACTGTTAAAGACACACACTGATACAAATTGTCACTGTTCAAGATACATACTGATACATACTGTCACTGTTAAAGATACACACTGTCACTGTTAAACATACACACTGATACACACAATAACTGTTAAAGATATATAGTGATATACACTGTCACTGTTAAATATACACACTGATACACACGGTCACTGTTAAAGATACACACCGATACACACTGTCACTGTTAAAGAGACACACTGATACACACTGTCACTGTTAAAGATACACACTGATACACACAATAACTGTTAAAGATATATAGTGATATACACTGTTACTGTTAAAGATACACACTGATACACACTGTCACTGTTAAAGATACACACCGATACACACTGTCACTATTAAAGATACACGTTGATACACACTGATACACACTGTCACTTTTAAACATACACGCTGATACACTCTGATACACACTGTCACTGTTAAAGATACACACTGATACACACTGTCACTGTTAAAGATTCACTCTGATACACACTGTCACTGTTTAATCTACACACTGATAAACACTGTCACTGTTTAAGACACACACTGTCACTGTTAAAGATACATACTGATACACACTTTCACTGTTAAACATATCACATTGATACAAACTGTCGCTGTTAAAGATAGCAGTCCTGGACGGCAGGGATCTCAGCCCCAGTGATGTACTGGGCTGTACGCGCTACCCTCTGTATCACCTTGGGGTCGGATGCCAAGCAGATGCCATACAAAGTGGTGATGCAACCAGTCGATGCTCTCAATGGTGCAGCTGTAGAACTTTTTGAGGAGCTGAGGGCCCATGACAAATCTTTTCAGCCTCCTGAGGGTGGAAGAGGAGTTGTCGTGCCCTCTTCACGACTGTGTTGGTGTGTTTGGACCGTGGTCCTTAGTGAGATGGACACCGAGGAACAGAAGATCTCTACCCGCTCCACTACAGCCCTGTCGATGTTAATGTTGGCATGCTCGGTCCTCCGTTTCCTGTTGTCCACAATCAGCTCGTTTGTCTTGATGACGTCGAAGTAGAGGTTGTTGTCTTGGCAGCGCAGTGCCAGGTCTCTGAACTCCTCCCAATAGGCTCTTTCTATAGGTGGTCTCATCATTGTTGGTGATCAGGCCTACCACTGTTGTGTCGTCAGCAAACTTAATGATGGTGTTTGAATAAGGCGTGGCAACGCAGTCGTGGGTGAACAAGGGATTACAGGAGGGGACTAAGCACGCACCCTTTGAGGGGTAAGTGTGTTGAGGGTCAGCGTGGCGGAAGTGTTGTTGCCTAACCTAACCTCCTGGGGGCTCACCATCAGGAAGTCCAGGATCCAGGTGCAAAGAGAGGTGTTCAGTCCCAGGGTCCTTAGCTTAGTGATGAGTTTGGAGTGCACTATGGTGTTGAACGCTGAGCTGTAGTCAATGAACAGCGTTCTCATGATGGTTTACCTTACCAGGAAATATGACTCAAATGTATCTCTGATTCCAGATCAGTGCCTTCAAAAACATTATGTTTTCTGATAGTGTTCTGAGGTGGGAAATGCTAGATGATTGCCTTTAAAACTGGGACATACACTACATGACCAAAAGTATGTGGACACCTGCTAGTCGAACATCTCATTCCAAAATCATGGGCATCAATATTGAGCTGGTCTCCCCTTTGCTGCTATAACAGCCTCCAATCTTCTGGGAAGGCTTTCTACTAGATGTTTTAACATTTCTGCAGGGACTTGCTTCCATTCAGCCACAAGAGCATTAGTGAGATCGGGCACCAATGTTGGGCAATTAGGCCTGTCTCGCAGTCGGTGTTCCAATTCATCCCAAAGGTGTTCGATGGGGTTGACGTCAGGGCTCTGTGCAGGGAAGTCAAGTTCTTCCACATTGATCTCGACAAACCATTTCTGTTTGGACCTCGCTTTGTGCACGGGAACATTGTCATGCTGAAACAGGAAAGGGCCTTCCCCAAACTGTTGCCACAAAGTTGGAAGCACAGAACTGTCTAGAATGTCTTTGTGTGCTGTAGCGTTAAGATTTCCCTTCACTGGAACTAAGGGGCCTAGCCCGAACCATGAAAAACTACCCCAGACCATTAATCCTCCTCCACCAAACATTACAGTAGCCTCTATGCATTGGGGCAGGTAGCATCCTCCTGGCATCCGCCAAACCCAGATTAGTCCATCGGACTGCCAGATGGTAAAGCGTCATTCATCACTCCAGAGAACGAGCTTCCACTGCTCCAGAGTCCAATGGTGGCGAGCTTTACACCGCTCCAGCCGACGCTTGCATTGCGCATGGTGATTTTAGGCTTGTGTGCGGCTGCTCGGCCATGGAAACACACTTCATGAAGCTCCCGACAAACAGTTATTGTGCTGACGTTGCTTCCAGAGACAGTTTGGAAGTCGGTAGTGAGAGTTGCACTATTGCGATTTTTATGCGGTTCAGCACTCCGCAGTCCCGTTCTTTGAGCTTGTGTGGCCTACCACTTCGCGGCTGAGCCGTTGTTGCTCCTAGACGTTTCCACTTCACAATAACAGCACTTACAGTTGAGCGGGGCAGCTCTAGCAGGGCATAAATCTGACGAACTGACTTGTTGGAAAGGTGGCATCCTATGACAGTGCCATGTTGAGCTCTTCAGTAAGGCCATTCTACTGCCAATGTTTGTCTATGGAGATTGCATGTCTGTGTGCTCGATTTTATACACCTGTCAGCAACGGGTGTAGTTGAAATAGCTGAATCCACTAATTTGAAGGGGTGTCCACATACTTTTGTATACAGTATATAGTGTATGTATGGGAGAGAGGGGAAACAAAAAACAGAGTGATAGTGTGTCATATCATTCTGCTTCTCTCTCTCTCTTTCTGTGTTAATCATCTGCCCTCAATGGACACATGGAAATTCATTTTTCAAGTGGCACAAATGTGTCTGACAATGGCTTTTCCGTATGAAAAATATTTATTTTGTTATTGTTTTTTAACAAACAATCTTGGATGCTTGATAGATATTCATCATACCGGAAACTTGATGAACAACTGCGAAATAAGTAATTGATCATTTGAAAAGTATTCAATTTATCTTATGATAGAGTAATATCCCTGCCTATGGCAGCTATGAGCAGGCTAAAAGACAAACAATTGATTTGCAAATGTATATAAAAAAAATGATATCACATTTACATAAGTATTCAGACCCTTTACTGAGTACTTTGTTGAAGCACCTTTTGCAGCGATTACAGCCTCAAGTCTTTTTGGGTATGACGCTACAAGCTTGGCACACTTGTATTTGGGGAGTATCTTCCATTCTTCTCTCCGAATCCTCTCAAACTCTCTCAGATTGGAAGGGGAGCATCGCTGCAGAGCTATTTTCAGGTCTCTCGAGAGATGTTTGATCGGGTTCAAGTCCAGGCTCTGGCTGGGCCACTCAAGGACATACAGAGAGTTGTCCCGAAGCCCCTCCTGCATCGTATTGGCTGTGTATGCTGCCACCACCATGGTTCACCGTAGGGATGGTGCTAGTTTTCCTCCAGACGTGACTCTTGGCATTCAGGCCAAAGAGTTCAATGTTGGTTTCATCAGACCAGAGAATCTTGTTTCTCATGGTCTGAGAGTCTTTAGGTGACTTTTGGCAAACTCCAAACGGGCTGTCATGTGCATTTTACTGAGGAGTGGCTTCCGTCTGGCCACTCAACCATAAAGGCCTGATTAGTTGAGTGCTGCAGAGATGGTTGTCCTTCTGGAAGGTTCTCCCATCTCCACAGAGGAACTCTGGAGCTCTGTCAGAGTGACCATCGGGTTCTTGGTCACCTCCATGACCAAGGCCCTTCTCCCCCAATTGCTCAGTTTACTGGGTGGTCAGCCCTGGGAAGAGTCTTGGTGGTTCCGAACTTCTTCCATTTAAGATTGACGGAGGCCACTGCAAAAATGTTTTGGTACTCTTCCCCAGATCTGTGCCTCGACACAATCCTGTCTCTGAGCTCTATGGATTCCTTCGACCTCATGGTTTGGTTTTTGCTCTGACCTGCACTGTCAACTGTGGGACCTTACATAGACAGGTGTGTGCTTTTCCAAATCAAGTCGAATCAATTGAATTTACCACAGGTGGACTCCAATAAAGTTGTAGAAACATCTAAGGGAGGAGCTCAATTTCGAGTTTCATAGCAAAGGGTCTGAATACTTATGCAAATAAGGTATTTTGGTTTTTTATTTAATGCATTTGCTAACATATCTAAACACCTGTTTTTGCTTCGTCATTATGAGGTATTGTGTGTAGATTGATGAGGAAAATGTTTTATTTTAGCAATTTTTGAATAAGGTTGTAACGTAACATTTTGAAAAAGTCAAGGGGTCTGAATACTTTCTGAATGCACTGTATGCTTCCGAAATGGTACAATATTTTCTTTAATGTTCACTAATTTTGACCAGAGCCCATTAGGAATAGGGTGCTATTTCAGATGCAGCCATTCAGGAGGATAAGAAAGGGCTAATGGAACTAGCAAGGCAAAGTAGAGCAGTTAGTCTGGGCAGCGTCAGAGTGCTGACGTGGTGGGGGTCGAAGCAGAGCCATATTACTGACTGATTCTGTTTTGATGAGACAGTTACATACATTCAATTAGGGAATTACACCAGCCTTCACCAAGGATCTTAAGAATATGAATCAAATAAGAACATGATAAAGAGTCCCAGTGTCCTCTATGGTAAGACATTGTGAATGAGTTCAGCGTAATGGGGGTTATACATTTAAAAGGAAGCGCACAGGGGGGGGGGGGGGGGGGGAATAGAGACGGAGAGCGAAAGGGTCCTTATTAGGTTAATGTTTGACGGATTCGTTTATTAGGTTTCACCTTAGTGTAATTTGGTATTAAATTGGATGACAATTCATTAGGTGAGTGTGATGTCTGCTGGTTCTCCAGTGTTCAGGCTCAGTCTGCTGAATTACAGCTGCAGTGAGGGGCCCTGACCCCTGGGTAGGGCTGTAGTCAGGGGCCCCTGGTGCTAATGGAAGTGGAGAGCTTGAGGAGGAAGAGACGGGAGAAAGCTGTCACACTGTAGTTAGCATTAGGCCCAGACCACTCTAAACTTGGACCAAAGAGCAATATGGGGGGAGTGGTGAAAATCAGGCAAATCTTCTTTAAGGCGGAAATTGAGCGAGAAAATGAGTTAGAATGCATGCCTAATACATTGTTTCATTGTAGGTAGTATGCTAGTATGGATGTTGGAGCAGAACCATAATCAGTTCACCTCACCTGTGTGGGAATGATACTTGCATAGTGTAATGTTGTTATGTTATTGTCATTGGTGGTGAATATGATATTATTACATGTTTACAGCATGAAAGCAGTGGAACGGTGCAGACTGTCTCACATTAGAGGAACTGCTGAGCTTTATTAGTGCTGCATGGCCCGGCCCAAAACTCCCCTTGGCTCCAGGGCATGCTGCATGTGAAAGTGGTTTGGTATTTAGAAACAGGTTCTTTGGCACATACAGTATCGCCCCTAGACGTCCAGCATTTCGTTCCAGGCCAAGTGTGGGGAACATAGGTCTGTCATAGGCTCTGTCCCAAATGGGACCCTATTTCCTTTTTTAAACATTACAAATGTTTTTTTATTTATTTTAAAACATACAATCCGAGTGAAGCCGCTCAACATTTACATGACATTCAGTCATCTGGCAGATACTCCCATCCAGAGCGACCCACAGGAGAAACCAGGGCCAAGTGCCTCGCCCAAGGGCACGTCGACAGATCTCCCGCCAAGTCAAATCGGGGACCCGAACCAGCTAACCCATTTGGCCCTGGTCAAAAGTAATGCACAATAACGGGAAAAGGGTGCCATTTGGGACGCACATAGAGTCCACTGAGACTCTGGTTGGCAGCCCCAGCTCCACACTGAATAACTGCCTTTCTAGTGTCTACACTGACTGACATTTATAAATATCTGCTAATAGATTTTAACCAAAGCGCAATGTTTTTATTTCACGCTGTCAATCTGTGGATATAATTTAATCCATGCACGGCACAAATAACTCTTGTCTTTTTACTGTCACGGAACATTATTGTTTTTACCATGTTTTAAATATACAGTTGAAGTCGGAAGTTTACAAACACTTAGGTTGGAGTCATTAAAACTCGGTTTTCAACCACTCCACAAATTTCTTGTTAACAAACTATGGTTTTGGCAAGTCGGTTAGGACGTCTACTTTGTGCATGACACAAGTAATGTTTCCAACAGTTGTTTACAGACAGATTATTCCACTTATACTGTAATTCACTGTATCACAATCAGAAGTTTACATACACTAAGTTGACTGTGCCTTTAAACAGGTTGGAAAATTCCAGAAAAGGATGTCATGGCTTTAGAAACTTCTGATAGGCTAATAGACCTAATTTGAGTCAATTGGAGGTGTACCTGTGGATGTATTTCAAGGCCTACCTTCAAACTCAGTGCTTCTTTGCTTGACATCATGGGAAAATCAAATGAAATCAGCCAAGGCCACAGAAAAACAATTGTAGACTTCCACAAGTCTGGTTCATCCTTGGGAGCAATTTCCAAACGCTTGAAGGTACCACGTTCAGCTGTACAAACAATAGTATGCAAGTATAAACACCATGGGACCACACAGCTGTCATACCGCTCAGGAAGGAGACGCGTTCTGTCTCCTAGAGATGAAGGCACTTTGGTGCGAAAAGTGCAAATCAATCCCAGAACAACAACAAAGGACCTTGTGAAGATGCTGGAGGAAACAGGTACAAAAGTATCTATATCCAGAGTAAAATGAGTCCTATATCGACATAACCTGAACGCCGCTCAGCAAGGAAGAAGCCACTGCTCCAAAACCGCCCAAAAAAGCCAGACTACGGTTTGCAACTGCACATGGGGACAAAGATTGTACTTTTTGGAGAAATGTTCTCTGGTCTGATGAAACAGATATATAACTGTTTGGCCATAATGACCATTGTTATGTTCGGAGGAAAAAGGGGGATGCTTGCAAGCTGAAGAATACCCTCCCAACCGTGAAGCACGGGGGTGGCAGCATCATGTTATGGGTGTGCTTTGCTGCAGGAGGGACTGGTGCACTTCACAAAATAGATGGCATCATGAGGTAGGAATATTATGTGGATATATTGAAGCAACATCTCAAGACATCAGTCAGGAAGTTCAAGCTTGGTCACAAATGGGTCTTCCAAATGAACAATGACCCCAAGCATACTTCCAAAGTTGTCGCAAAATGGCTTAAGGACAACAAAGTCAAGGTATTGGAGTGGCCATCACAAAGCCCTGACCTCAATCCTATAGAAAATTTGTTGGCAGAACTGAAAAAGCGTGTACGAGCAAGGAGGCCTACAAACCTGACTCAGTTACACCAGCTCTGTCAGGAGGAAAGGGCCAAAATTCACCCAACTTATTGTGGGAAGCTTGTGGAAGGCTACCCGAAACATTTGATCCAAGTTAAACAATTTAAAGGCAATGCTACTAAATACTAATTGAGTGTATGTAAACTTCTGACCCACTGGGAATGTGATGAAAGAAGTAAAAGCTGAAATAAATAATTCTCTCTACTATTATTCTGACAATTCACATTCTTAAAATAAAGTGATCCTAACTGACATAAAACAGGGAATGTTTTACTAGGATTAAATGTCAGGAATTCTGAAAAACTGAGTTAAATGTATTTGGCTAAGGTATATGTAAACTTCTGACTTCAACTGTATATCTATATACAGTATATATATATTTGTCACCTCATGTCAAGAACAAATGTCACTATTGGGTTGATAGAATCCAAATGTTTCAGTGATGAAGTATATTTGTCTCTTTTTATGCAGCAGGGGACATATTGAAATCAATAAACATAGAAATGTTGATTCTAAAAGATTAGGCGCGGCACACTGTGAAACTGCAGTGGAACACAATTCTACCTGTTTTTGATCTTCTATGTTATTTTTATGTTAATGCTATGTGATTTATTGATGGGGTGGAATCTCTTAGGTAGGATCATCAACATAAAGCCCCTCGTACATTGTGAAAAAAAAAGTTGGATCAAAAAACCTTTTAGCTACACAATTCTACACAATTTTCCTGTCATTTTCAACTTGGATGGCAGATATCTATCTGCATATGTTACAGTTTCCACAAAATCTAATTGTATGAAGCAGAGCCAGACACCCAAAGAGAGATACTGTATGTGTCACACCGCATCCTGCGGGTGTGTAGAAATTCAAAGCCAGGTTAAATTTAGAGTGATAAGCGGATGTGTGCCCTGTCACTCAACCTGATATTCTCCATTACTTCACAATGCACTTTCCATCAGCAGACAGAGAGACTGGAAAGACAGACAGACACATCAGGAGGGAGGATTTGCCTGGAAACGGGCTGAGCGCGTACTATTTCCACCTTCATTCCACCACAGGATTGTTGGGTATTAGTGACCGGTGATGGGATGTAATGTGTCCGATCCGGGCCTCAGGCTGCACTCCCCTGAAGCTGTGATGAGCACAGTATCCATGAGAAAACCTACAGCAGAGAGAGAAGAGAGCAAGAGAGAGACGGAGAAATCGAGAGAGAGAGAGAGCTTGACAGAACAAGATCGGGAGAGAGAGACTGTAAAGACTGCAGGGGGAAACTTTTCTGCCACCGCTGATGCTGAGCTTTACTTTGTCCGGACAAAGAGGCGTGGAGGACTTAGGGCTAGCTGCTGAGCATTCTGCTGCTGCTGAGTTCTGGGTCTGTTTCAGCACAGCACCATCAAACTGCCACAGAGAGAGACAGGCAGAGAGATTAGGGAGATGGGTTTTGGAAACTGCTGGGGGGTTATCCAAACGGTGGGAGTTAAGGGGAAACAGTAAGCAGTATGGCTTATCAAGAGGAGAAGATTAATCAAGCCCTGAAAACAGTCTTCTAAGGGAGGGAAGACTGAGTAAAGCCTTGTTGTAGAGAGAGACAGTTCCCCTCTGTGGACCACTGTGTGGATGGAGAAGTGATGGAAATGGAGTTGGGAATGGGAACAAGGCCAGGAATGATTGGCAGGTTCTGACTGATGAAGTAAATAACCAAGGCAGTAGCTATGTCTTAAATGTTACCCTATTCCCTGTGTAGTGCAGCACTTAATAGTGCACTTCATAGGGACCATGGTGCTGTTTGGAACGAAACCAGGGTCTAGTTTAAACTAGCCACACCTAAAGAAACCCTCCAGCTTCATGATTTACCCAAAGGTTCTTCAAGTGGGAGGTATTGCATGGGCTCCGCTGCCAGATCTCAAAATATACTGAACAAAAACATATATAGCAACATGCAAAGTGTTGGTACCATGTTCCATGAGCTGTAATAAAAGATGTAAAAAATGTTCCAGATGCACAAAAAGCTAATTTCTCAAAAAATCTGTACACAAATTTGTTTACCTCCCTGTTAGTGAGCATTTCTACTTGCCAAGATAATCCATCCACCTGACAGGTGTGGCATATCAAGAAGATGATTAAACATCATCATCATCATTACACAGGTGCACCTTGTGCTAGGTACAATGAAAGGCCACTCTAAAATGTGCAGTTTTGTCACACAACATAATGCCAAAGATGTCTAAGCAATTAGCATTTGACTGCAGGAATGTCCACAAGAGCTGTTGCCAGATAATTGAATGTGCATTTCTTTACCATAAGCTGCCTCCAACATCGTTTTAGAGAATTTGTCAGTACGTCCAACCGGCCTCACAACCACAGACCACATGTAACCACGTCAGCCCATGGCCTCCACATCCAGCTCCTTCACCTGTGTGAGACCAGCCACCCGAACAGCGGATGAGACTGAGGAATATTTCTGTCTGTAATAAAGCCCTTTTGTGGTGAAAAACTAATTCTGATTGGGTGGGCCTGGCTCCCAAGTGGGTGGGCCTATCCCCTCCCAGGCCCATCCATGGGGGACTAATTCATTTATTTCAATTGACTGATTTCCTTACATGAACTGTAACTCAGTAAAATTGTTGAAATTGATGCATGTTGCATTTATATTTTTGTTCAGTATATATAAAAAATGTAATCAAAATTCGACTTTATTTTATGAATATTACTAACAACAACATACAGTATTAAGGGCCCGATTCCAATTTTGGAAATCACGCTTTTCTTATGCACACCTTTCCTACACACTTCTCAGTAGTTGGTATTCAGACTTACCTTATGAAGGTGCGTAAAGGGCTATGCAGGCATGGTTCCCTTGTGCCCGCTGAATAAATATAATTCAACTGCTTAAACCCTCCCACTTGCTAGCCAATATATTTTCTCGTTTAGTTTTCATTCAATAGTCTTTTCAGTACATTTATCTTAAGCCATCCCTTTAAATACGGTGTACCTTTAATTAGAATTTAGTCGACAGACTCAATAGAATACATAGAGAGAACGGGTTCAGAATATTAGGGATCAATGAAAGAAAGCCATTTAAATATATGCATATTCATCTCCGTTTCAGCAACAGTCGAAAGGTTTAAATATACTCTGATCTTGTACATTATTTAGGGTGTGGTAAGTATTTATGAAACAGGTTTGAAGAGCATTTGCGCAGGAAAAAGGTGGTTTGATTCATTCTGAAAATGGCTAAATTCAGTTATTTAACCCATGGTTATGTTGGAAGATTAGTGCACATAGAATTATAATCGGGAGAATAGTGTACACTGGTAGGCTATACTCTGGTCTATTGCCTGCACTAACCATGGAACTGTGATGACACAGCCAAGTATTGCGTCAGATTTAAATGGTTGGTCTGCGCTCTGCTCCATAACGATTTAATTGGCCTATATGTCTTTATATATATATTATCAACTGTTGTTACTACTGATCCTCAGCAACAACCACACGGCCATGATGGCGTTTACAGAGGAAGCAAATGAAGGTACACAAAACAATGTAATTGAAGGGAATGATAATGTAGGCTATACCAACTGAAGGGAACTAACAGTAAATTGGCAGTTGAATATGTGTAGTTATTAGGCCTGCTGACGGTTGATACTGGTAGTGCCGAATATTTAACATGATAGAAATCGGAAACAGAGTAAGTCAGGGTAGCCTATAATTAAGACATTCGAGAGTGCCCATGGCTGCAAGTTAAAAGGCTGTACAATTTAAATTCTACTTAATGGCACAGCATTTCATAAAGTTTACTGTGTGGAAAGTTTTCTCTCTGCCTCATAGATTTTTTTTATAGAAATGCAGGATATTAGATTTAAAGCTGCAACAACAAAACATCTGTGCAACATGACAAAATCTGTTGAATTGCAGGAAATTAGCTTGAAAACTGGTAAATGTTCTCTTCGATGCCAAGAGGCGGGACTTTAAAATGTTCTATCCCAGGGCCTGAAACTTGTTTCATCCGACCATGCACCTGTATGCTATTTTTCTCTCACTTGAGTTGTGTTCTGATTATGGGGAAAGGGGGTATCTAATCAGTTGTACAACTTAATGCATTCAACCCGAAATGTGTCTTCTACATTTAACCCAACCCCTCCGAATCAGAGAGGTGCAGGGGGCTGCACTTAATCGATGTCATCAGCACCTGGGGAGCAGTTGTTGTTGGCTCGGGGATTTGAACCAGTGACCTTTTGGTTACTGGCCCAACGCTTTTAACCACTAGGCTACCTGCCTCCCATTTTATGAGGGGGTCCCTGATGAATTTGCTATCACAAAAGGGGTCCCCAACCCTGCAAAGTTTGAGAACCCCTGATTTACTACATAGTATGAGGAGAGGAGGAGCTGCATGCTGTAGTTATGGAAGTGTGAATGATTTCTCCTCCCTGCAGTTATACATTATGAAAGTAATTACATGTTCATGCGTGGCTGGTGTCTGTCAAAAACACCCTGGGCCTGGAGTGGAGGGCTGCCTGACTGTCCTAAATAACACAATAATACCTCAAATCAAATGTATTGGTCACATACACATATTTAACAGATGTTATTGCGGGTGTAGCAAAATGCTATGTACTAAACACATTTTGACCAGGGCCCAAAGGGCTCTATTCCTACATTGGGAATACGGTCCTATTTGGGACACACAATCTGAGATGCTCTGAGATGCTGAAGAGACGCTGGCTGGTTTGGGCCTGCTGTCTCCAGAGTCTCTCAACGAGAAGAGGGAAAGAGGAAATGTTCTTATGATTTAAAATCATTTCATCTACCTACGCGTATCATCACATCCACTGAGTCAGGTCAGGATAGACTAAGAGAGTCTGAGGCGTTGGCAGTTTGCGCTCTGGCATCAGTCACTTTCTACAGTGTGCTGCGTATATCTCAATACTGTGTAAACCTCTGAATTTCTGAGTTCTCCTAAGACCTTGGTGTTCTATGGATTCAATATCCACCCTCTCATGTTAAATTGACAACTGATTTTGACACTTCAAAGAAACGATTCTGTGAAAAGAAAAACCTTTAAAGAGTATCATCAGAATATCATCCACTCTAAGTATGGAAGTGTTAAAGTGTGATTTTAAACACACATTTTCCCGTCTGTTTGACCTAAGGAACACCTAAGGAACACCTTACAAACCCTTGCTTCACTCCACCCACTCCCATGAACTACTGCACAACTCTGTTTATATTGTAATGCCATGGACACACAGCCTAAGGCAAAACCGTTGTTTTGTGAAAACAAACATCATTCCACTATCAGCCATTTGCATTCAGCTTGGGTGAAAAACCCAAATAACCCAATATTGTTGACAAATGCTCAATAATGATTCTTTCTAGCTAGCATAATGGTATTGTCTGTTTTCATCTTTTCAGTTAGCCAGGAGTTAGTCACATCTTTTTTTGATCGTCAAGGTTAAAAGCAGTTGTATTATTTCACAGTACATCGCTATGTGAAATTGTGCAGTGAAATATTTCTGTCTGTGATTGACTTGGTTTGCACATCAGTGCAAGACAGGTTTCCCACTGCAGGTGTGTAATAGACTGCAGGTGTGTAATAGACTGCAGGTGTGTAATAGACTGCAGGTGTGTAATAGACTGCAGGTGTGTAATAGACTGCAGGTGTGTAATAGACTGCAGGTGTGTAATAGACTGCAGGTGTGTAATAGACTGCAGGTGTGTAATAGACTGCAGGTGTGTAATAGACTGCAGGTGTGTAATAGACTGCAGGTGTGTAATAGACTGCAGGTGTGTAATAGACTGCAGGTGTGTAATAGACTGCAGGTGTGTAATAGACTGCAGGTGTGTAATAGACTGCAGGTGTGAAATAGACTGCAGGTGTGTAATAGACTGCAGGTGTGTAATAGACTGCAGGTGTGTAATAGACTGCAGGTGTGTAATAGACTGCAGGTGTGTAATAGACTGCAGGTGTGTAATAGACTGCAGGTGTGTAATAGACTGCAGGTGTGTAATAGACTGCAGGTGTGTAATAGACTGCAGGTGTGTAATAGACTGCAGGTGTGTAATAGACTGCAGGTGTGTAATAGACTGCAGGTGTGTAATAGACTGCAGGTGTGTAATAGACTGCAGGTGTGTAATAGACTGCAGGTGTGAAATAGACTGCAGGTGTGTAATAGACTGCAGGTGTGTAATAGACTGCAGGTGTGTAATAGACTGCAGGTGTGTAATAGACTGCAGGTGTGTAATAGACTGCAGGTGTGTAATAGACTGCAGGTGTGTAATAGACTGCAGGTGTGTAATAGACTGCAGGTGTGTAATAGACTGCAGGTGTGTAATAGACTGCAGGTGTGTAATAGACTGCAGGTGTGTAATAGACTGCAGGTGTGTAATAGACTGCAGGTGTGTAATAGACTGCAGGTGTGTAATAGACTGCAGGTGTGTAATAGACTGCAGGTGTGTAATAGACTGCAGGTGTGTAATAGACTGCAGGTGTGTAATAGACTGCAGGTGTGTAATAGACTGCAGGTGTGTAATAGACTGCAGGTGTGAAATAGACTGCAGGTGTGTAATAGACTGCAGGTGTGTAATAGACTGCAGGTGTGTAATAGACTGCAGGTGTGTAATAGACTGCAGGTGTGTAATAGACTGCAGGTGTGTAATAGACTGCAGGTGTGTAATAGACTGCAGGTGTGTAATAGACTGCAGGTGTGTAATAGACTGCAGGTGTGTAATAGACTGCAGGTGTGTAATAGACTGCAGGTGTGTAATAGACTGCAGGTGTGTAATAGACTGCAGGTGTGTAATAGACTGCAGGTGTGTAATAGACTGCAGGTGTGTAATAGACTGCAGGTGTGTAATAGACTGCAGGTGTGTAATAGACTGCCTTTTGCTGCCACTGTCGTCGTCTCATTTTGGTTGAATAAAAAGCGCGAGGGCACATGTGGTTTGTTTAATGAAAGAAACAGTATGTCAGTTGAAGGTACAGAACAAGACCTGTAAAAAAATAACTATTTACTTAATTACTGCCAGCAGCAAACTGAGAGCAACGTAAAATAGTCCTAATGCGCAAACCTAGTTTGTCTTTAGTGAGATACTGATATAATACCTTTAGGCGTCTAACAGCACAATTTACACTTACGAGTTGACAAGCAGGTGGCTGAAAATTAATTGGGACTCTAAGGGTGCAGATAGCAACAGTCTCAATGCCTCTGAGAGAGAGAAAGAGCGAAAGAGAAGAGAGAGTTAGAGAGATAGAGATGTGTGTCTTAAGTTATCTCTAGCCTGCAGCGTAATGGGAATGTTAAACACCACTAAACACTTCAAAGTGCGTTTGGTGGAGAAAGCCGTTTGCTGAAAAAACCCTCTTTCACCGTCTGGCTGCAATAGAGGTAGTAGATCACCCTATTTTTGGTCTCCTCTCTTTATTCCACCTTCCCAGATGTTGCTGAAACAAAAAGACGTAGGAGTGGATTCAATCCATATTGCTGAAATTCAGCGGTGAAATGTAAAGGTCATTTCCAATTGAGCCGACATACGCAGCGTTTACCATGACCGCAGTCACATTGCCTTTAAATTTCAATCCCGCTGTAATGTTGATATTCAGTGCTACAGATTTAATCGAGCCCTTACTCTTTTTGATTTTGTCTTCATACAGGTGAAGAATCCATGTTCCATTTAAGACTGATTGCCTTGATGTCATTATTGTGACTTTAAAGATGATTGGTATAGTGCCATTATGGTGACTGAGTGGATGGGGACCGAGACTTAGGCTGTGTCCCAAATTTCACGCAATTTTCTATGTAGTGGGCTATCTTTTTGTGGGCTCTGGTCACTATCTATGGTCTCTGGTCAAAGATAGTGGACTATAAAGGGAATAAGGTGCCATTCGGGATGCACTTTTACTGTCAACGTTTTCCCAGACAGCTCGTCCATCTGTCGCTGATAACCACATGTAGCAGAGTGATTGGTTATGTGCTCCATACCCCATTAAAGAGAAATCACTGTCAATCAAAAGTACCTGTACACTGACTGACTCCTGTTGGCTCTGCATTGCAATCTCATCAGTGACAATTCTACCTCTCTTCTTCATGGACTTAGATAGATAATATATAGGTAGCTCATGTAGACCATGTGTTCGCATGTTTGCATTAGAATATTCCAAAACATAATTGGTTGAAAGGGGAACAATATCATGTTAAATAGTTCCCTTCATGTCATGAGGTATAATGGCATAATACATGAAATATGTATTTCAAAAGACATGAGCAACCTTTGAGGGCAAACACAAAGCTTTAACAAGAGAACAAAGAGATGATGGCATATTGTTTTGGCCAGAGAGCAATACCCCCGAAGGCCAATATGCGGCCTGAGTCCAGGTCTCTCCACTCTAAAATGAAAGCATCCCATAACTCCATAGACAAAGGGCAGCGCTCCCTATGAAAACATCAGTTAATACTCCGTTCCACTCAGGACCTCTGACTTTTCCTATAGGTCAAGTGTAAACCTGCCAAGAAAAAGCCTTTGAAAATTGGGGGATTGGTGTTTCAATCTGGGGACTGGATAAAATTGCAACTTCACAACATGAAAGGGAAAAAGCAGATGAGATGGACATGTGTCTCGTATATCATTGCCATGCAGATGGATCGTGGTCATCCTCCAGACATTCCGAAGGGGACAAGGGATGTGTCCTAAACGGGACCCTATTCCCTATATAATACACTACTTTTGACCAGATCCCTACGGACCCTGGTCTAAATTAGTGCCCTATAAAGGAAATAGGGTGTGGTTTGGGATACAACCGCGTTGAATGAGGAAAACAAAAACCTGCCTCGAAGGTCAAGATGAAAATGGAATGTGTTCCCTGTGGTGAGAGTGGGAGTGGGGGCTGTCTTTATGAGCGAGAAATCCTCCTTCCAGGGGGTAACAGCTGTCTAGGGGGGTGAGGGAGGAGAGAGGAGAGGGAGGAGAGGAAGAGGGGGATGAGGTGAGGAGTAATAGCGACCCAACCTAAACCCTTCAACTTTTCCTGAAGAAAGCACTTTTTAATTCCAGACTCATCCTTCCTTGGGGAGGGGAATGTTATCAGGCAGCTGATTTCTTTCCTTCCTTTTCTCTCATGTTTTTTTCTCTCTCTCTCTCTCTCTCTCTCTCTCTCTCTCTCTCTCTCTCTCTCTCTCTCTCTCTCTCTCTCTCTCACACTCTCACTCCCCTCCAATGCATCTGCCACATGTGATAAGGCATACAAAAGTTACCTTTACAACGTTATTAAAACCATTTTCCCCCGGCGGGATGGAAATTATTATCACCCCTGGCCCACGGTCGCAGGTTAGCAGATAGCTCATCTCCACCTCCATCCTAGCTGCCATATCGGACAGGGTGATTCTTTGAGGCTTAGGGCTGGCTGGGTGGTTGAAGATTAGGTCTGTTGCCTAAACTGCTTAAATACCAAGAAAAAAATGAAAGGTGGGGAGGGAAGAGAAGAGAAGAAGATAAAAAAAGAGGGGGATAAATGAAAAGAGCAGGAGTCCTGACACCCACAATGAGGTGGAGGATGATAAGGGATCCAGTGACAGTTCTTCCTGCCTTTTCCTCTGTCTGGGACTGGGGCACTGCCTGATGTGGCACCGCATTGTCAGGTAAAGGCCACAGAATAGCGCAGTCTGCCTTTGTGAGAAAACCAGTTCATTTAGACGTTCTATTTCCTATGGTATACCCTGTGTTTCTTCAGGTTGTGTCATTGTAACAAGTTTGGTCTGTGGACTGTCATCTCATTTTATTGTCCTATAATTTAACAAAATTATGATATCAGTTTAAGAGTGTGTTTTCCACACTCTTTATTTGTTCAGAGTTGTTTCATTGCAACAACATTACTCATTTTATTATCATTTAATTTAGCAAAAAAGGTAATTATGTAAATTAAATCATTATGTAAAGGTTTTTATTTGTCTGAAACATTGTTGATTTCATAGCCAACTACAATATTTTCTACAATGCAGTGTTGTAGTGTTGTTTCCAAATGCCCCTCAGCATCATCTCTGTCTTGTAAAGATTATGATATCTGCAGCAGCCACTGGCATCTCCCCCCTCACCTGCCTTTCACACCCCCATATACAGCCAATAAATGGTTTCTCCCTTCACACCCCCATCTATACTACAGCCAAGAAATGGTTTCTCCCTTTTACTCAGCCATGTACATCCAAGACATGGGGCATGCTCCTCAGCTAAGGCAGAGAGGAAGAGAGAGGCTGAGGAGTTAGGAGTTTTTGTATGGAGTTCAATGAGAGAGTGTTGAATTTGTTCAACAACAAATGTGTGGCTTATTGTCTACGTGAGGTTTATTTGATTGAATAGAAGTTTTGTAATGATTCAGTTGTTATGAGTGTATTGATTTAAGTAGGACACGCAACATCCCAGCAACTAAAAAAAAAACTCTATATATCAGACTTACCTTGAGATGGCTAAGCATATTCATGTTTGAGGCTAGTAGCATAGCATCTCTCTCTCCATTGAATACAGGCGATTGATGTCAACAACCCTCATCGAATATTCAAAAAAAGGATTACAGTAAGGAGATGTATCCACCAATCCGAAGAAAGGATAGGCTAGACAGTTCACCGTGCCGCTTTGTGGAAAATGGCTCCCATTGTTAGGGCAGAGAGACTTGGGGCAGCAAATAGCCTAGTGGTTAGAGCATTAGATTAGTAATCGAAAGGTTGCAAGATCAAATCCCTGAGCTGAGAAGGTAAAAATCTGCCTCTGAACAAGGCAGTTAACCCACTGTTCCTAGGCCGTCATTGAAAAACAGAATTTGTTCTTCACTGACTTGCCTAGTTAAATAAAGGTAAAATATCGATGTTTGAGTTGGTCTCCACCACCTAGCTCACGCAGCAAAGCTTCTTAATGAACAAAGAAATGTTTGGTGGAAAGAGGGGTTGAGCACTGAGATTTATGCTAATTCTCGCCATCTACATGGGAGGTGTGGATTGCAGGCTATTACCAAATGCAATGCAGTCAGATGCTAGAAGCAACATTAGCCTAGCCATTAGCCCAAACAAAGAACCATGTTTCAAAGTTGATCCAGTTATACGTATGTGAGTGAGTATTTTAATGACATTTCATATGATTCAATACATATTAACAAAGGGTGCTCCATTTAATGTAGAATGCAATAATTAACTTTACTACATTACACAAAACTTTTTATAATTTTGAGACTACAGCAAATAGGTTGTTTGCTATGTTAATAAACAACTGGTTGTCAATAGCCTTGTGGCTATTGTAGTCTTTTGAGTGTAGAAAAACAGGGATCTCTAAAGTTGTCCCAGGTGAGGCAGGCAGCATGCAAGGGAGGGCCAACTGTACCTAGTTGGTCTAGAGAACTCACCCATGGTCTCTCCCTTCACACCCCATCTATACTACAGCCAAGAGATGGTTTCTCCCAGTTCAGTCCCCATGCACAGCTAAGAGATGGTTTCTCCCATTCAGTACCCATGCACAGCCAAGAGATGGTTTATCCCATTCAGTCCCCATGTACAGCCAAGAGATTGTTTCTCCCATTCTGTCCCCATGTACAGCCAAGAGATGGTTTATCCCATTCAGTCCCCATGCACAGCCAAGAGATGGTCTATCCCATTCCTCCTTTGTTTCCCGTTGACCCTTAACAGTTGAGTGTTGACAGGTTAAGTTGTAGGGGTTAAACTGGAACTGACAGCGTTTTAAATATTTTGCAGATATGAAACAAACAAATCAAAATATCAGTAAAAAATATAAAATTCCCAGTTTATGCTACAAAACCAACTTTATAAGAGGTTTTAAAAATAGGTTCTGTTTAACTTAACATTCAATGACGTACACTAAAGCATTGTAGGCAGAATAGATGTATGCCGTTCAATGCATGATCAATATAATTCACCAATACATTTCTTAGTCTAAAACATATTGCTATCAGGTTGTAAATCACAGCTGGCCTGGTACATTGTTTGCTGCCTCCATTCGGGATGCACTGTTTCAGTTTCAATGACTCAATATGTTGGACGATTGTAACTAAGGCTGGGAATGTCAATAGAATCAAACTAGCAAGGGCAATGATCACAAGTCAGTCATAACGTGGCTAATAGGCTAGTGTATCTATTTATGTAGCAAGCTAAAAACTCGGAGCCTAACGTTAGTTAGCTGTGTGATGTCATTGGAGGAGTGGGTGAGTGACTGACTTTTCCTCATATCGTTTTTGATGGCTATACACAGCTAGAGATGCAGGTGTCATTTGGTCCGCTAGCAAGAATTTGAACGACTGTTATTCAGTTAGCATATCTCTTGTGTTCGAAAATTCACTCTGGCTATCTAATCCGATTTCAGAGCACACTCGTCTGAGTGTGCCAGAGCATAGAATAACTGATGAATTTACGAAATTGCAATACCCGCTGAATATGACCGGTATCAGTAAACATAGACAAACATTTTTTTGTTAATCACTAACGCACTAGATAACATGTGAACAACCTAGCTAACACGCTCTACTAGGGTGAGTAAAATGGTCAGAGTGAGGTGTTGGAAGGAGCTACCTAGCTAACGTAAACTCACGTAAACTCGTACATCGCCTTGGTCCGTACAATTGACCTTATTTTAGCGCCCCCAAAAACGTAATACTTCCAGATCAACTGTAATTTCAATACCATTGTAAAGCACAATTTCTCCCCTTTCCAACAGAATTCATGCCGAGACCTTCACGCTGCTCGTTTCTGCATAATTCAAGAAGGAAATGAGCTCTTTCGGGTCTTTTTAAAAATGGCGGGTGGGGAAGAGAAACTAATGCGTTATAGTGAGAAGGACAGATGTCGTGTGGGGAAATTGCTTTTTTCACTCGATCTGTACAACTTATCACCTAATCGCCTCTAAAATGTAAATAAAACACTATAAAGAGTTTATATAATGTGTCATTACATACCTATTTGAAGGTTTGTGTCGAATTTGAATTGGGTTTTTAGGGCGGTGCTAAAGTGATCTTAGAAGTAAACAGCGGCTTTGAGAATGATGATCGCATGCAATGATGATGAAAAACATTACTAGGTATCCCTCCCTTACCCCCGTCACTGTCCATTTCTTGTTTTTAAACGATGAGAGAAGTGCTACACCTGGTGGAGAGAGATTGTAAGACAGAAATAGTTGCTTTATGTCGTAACGTGTTCTGTACGTTACGACATGACACGTCAAGATGTAACGGAGGGTCAGTTTTTTCAACTTTTCTCCAATACTATAGAGCCATTACCATGTCGATCAACGCTTGAATAGAAACCTAGTTCATACCCCTGATTTTGAAGTCAACACAGTCACTACAGTCCCATTAGTTTTCATTGTAGCCTCGTTTGAATGTCGGGGTTACGCACATTTGTACGAAGTAGGGTGAGTTAACATTAGCTAGCAAGCTGAAGTTAGCCAACTTTAGACAATTAGCTTGGGTGCTTGGTTACAGGCAAGCTGCAGAAGGATGAGTAGGCTACAATTCCCCATCGTTTTTCACTGCAATTTTGATGGCCAATTAGCTGAAAAGATTTGAGAGGGTTTATCTGCCTGTAAACACACAGTCCAGTTCAAAGTGAATGATGGCAGCCCTGTGTGGCAAATGGCTTGTTTGTATAAAGGCCTACTGTAGCTCTGGTTAGCTATGGTGCACCGGTCTGCGTAGACTCCGGTCTTGGACGAGACAGATGTTTTTAGGTTTTATTTACTACAGTGTCTATTAATTATCCAAATGCATGGCCGCTTTCCCACTCTATATTGCTATAGAATTTTCACAAATGCCTTAGTATAAGTAATTCCCAAACATTCTAAGAATTCATGAAAATGACCATATCTAAATGCTCGCATGTAAGAAAATGTTTTTAAAAGTGTCATATTATCCTGGGGGTGTATATGAACAGATTTGAATAAGATTCCATTTTTGCTAAAATGCTGTCAGTTGCACTTTAACCTCTCTAGGCTAGGGGGCGGTATTTTCACGTCCGGATGAAAAGCGTGCCCAAAGTTAACTGCCTGCTACTCAGGCCCAGAAGCTAGGATATGCATATTATTAGTAGATTTGGATAGAAAACACGCTCACTTTCTAAAACTGTTTGAATGATGTCTGTGAGTATAACAGAACGCATTTGGCAGGCGAAACCCCGAGGACAAACCATCCAGGATTTTTGTTGTTGTTGAGGTGACAGTATTTTCCATGGATTTGCTATGTGGATCTAGATGTTTAAGGCACTTGCTTGCAGTTCCTATCGCTTCCACTGGATGTCAACAGTCTTTAGAAATTGGTTGATGTTTTTCCTTTGTGTAATTAAGAAGTAGGGCTGTTCAGAATGAGGGTCGAGTCTAGTGTACTGTTGTGGTTGGGGCGCACGACCTGAAAGCTCGCTCCACTTTGTTTTTATCCGCTATTGAACGCAGTTTATCCCGTCTTAAATTTGATCGATTATTTACGTAAAAAAAAAACTAAAGTTGTATTCGGAAAGTTGTTTGAAATGTTTGGACAAAGATTACAGGTAACTTATTAGATATTTTGTAGTCATGTTGCGCGAGTTGAAACCTGTGTTTTTCTGGATCAAACGCGTCAAATAAATGGACATTTTGGAGATATAACGACTGAATTAATTGAACAAAAGGACCATTTGTGATGTATATATATTGGAGTGCCAACAGAAGAAGCTCTTCAAAGGTAAGGCATGAATTATATCGTTATTTCTGAGTTTTGTGTCGCGCCTGGCGGGATGAAATATGATTGTCTGTGTTTGTTTGATGGGGTGCTATCCTCAGATAATAGCATGGTTTGCTTTCGCCGTAAAGCCTTTTTGAAATCTGACACGGTGGCCGGATTAACAAGAAGTTAAGCTTTAATTTGGTGTATTGCACTTGTGATTGTATGAAAGTTAAATATTTCTAATAATTTAATTTGAATTTGGTGCTCTGCCATTTCACTGGATGTTGTCAAATCGATCCCGTTGACGGGATTTGATCCCTAAGAAATGTTTAAGGTTAAACAGTGTTTTGAACAAATCAAATCAAAATCAGATCAAATGTTATTTGTCACATGCACTGAATACAACAGGTGTAGAACCTTAACGTGAAATGCTTACTTACAAGCCCCTAATCAACAATGCAGTTCAAGAAATAGAGTTAAAGAAAATATTTACTATATTAACTAAAGTAAAAAATCGAATTAAAAGTAACACAATAAAATAGCAATAACAAGGCTTTATACAGGGGGTACCGGTACTGAGTCAATGTGCGGGGACACAGGTTAGTGAAGATAATTTGTACATGTAGGTAGGGGTAAAGTGTCTATGCATAGATAATAAACAGCGAGTAGCAGCAGTGTAAAAACAAAGGGGGGGGGGGGTGTCAATGTAAATAGTCCGGGTGGCCATTTGATTAATTGTTTAGCAGTCTTATGGCTTCGAGGTAGAAGCTGTTAAGGAGCCTTTTGGTTCTAGACTTGGCTCTCCGGTACCGCTTGCCGTGCGGTAGCAGAGAGAACTGTCTATGAATTGGGTGACTGAGTCTTTGACAATTTTTGGGGCCTTCCTCTGGCACCACTTAGCATATAGGTCCTGGATGCGTACTGGGCCGTACGCATTACCCCCTGTAGCGCCTTATGGTCGGATGCCGAGCAGTTGCCATACCAGGTGGTGATGCAACTGGTCAGGATGCTCTTGATGGTGCAGCTGTATAACTTTTCGAGAATCTGGGGACCCATGACAAATCTTTTTCGTCTCCTGAGGGGAAAAAGGTGTTGTCGTGCCCTCTTCACCACTGTGGTGTGTTTGGACCATGAATGTTTGTTGGTGATGTGGACACCAAGGAACTTGAAACTCTCGACCCGCTCCACTACAGCCCCGTCGATGTGAATGGGGGCATGTTCAGCCCTCCTTTTCCTGTAGTCCATGATCAGCTTCTTTGTCTTGCTCACACTGAGGGAGAGGTTGTTGTCCTGGCACCACACTGTAAGGTCTCTGACCTCCTCCCTATTGGCTGTCTCATCGTTTTCGGTAATCAGGCCTACCACTGTTGTATCGTCAGCAAATTTAATGATGGTGTTGGAGTCGTGCTTGGCCACGCAGTCGTGGGTGAACAGGGAGTACAGGAGGGGACTAAGAACGCACCCCTGAGGGGCCCCGTGTTGAGGATCAACATTGCAGATGTGTTGTTGCCTACCCTCACCACCTGGGGGTGGCCTTTCAGGAAGTCCAGGATCCAGTTGCAGAGGGAGGTGTATAGTCCCAGGGTCCTTAGCTTAGTGATGAGCTTTGTGGGCACTATGGTGTTGAACCCTGAGCTGTAGTCAATTAACAGCATTCTCACATAAGTGTTTCTTTTGTCCAGGTGGGAAAGGGCAATGTGGAGTACGATTGAGATTGCGTCATCTGTGGATCTGTTGGGGTGGTATGTGAATTGGAGTTGGTCTCGAGTTTCTGGGATGATGGTGTTGATGTGAGCCATGTGAGCCTTTCAAAGCACTTCATGGCTATCTACATGAGTGCTACGGGGCAGTAGTCATTTAGGCAGGTTACCTTCGCTTTCTTGGGCACAGGGGCTCGGGACTCGGTTTAGGGACTCGGTTTAGGGATAGGTTGAAAAAGACACTTGCCAGTTGGTCTACGCATGCTCTGAGTACACATCCTGGTAATCCATCTGGCCCCGCGGCCTTGTGAATGTTGACATGTTTAAAGGTCTTGCTCATATTGGCTATGGAGAACGTGATAATACAGTTGTCCTGAGCAGCTGGTGCTCTCATGCATGTTTCAGTGTTGCTTGCCTTGAAGCAAGCATAAAAGGAATTTAGCTCATCTGGTAGGCTTGCGACACTGGGCAGCTCGCGGCTGGGTTTTCCTTTGTAGTCCGTAATATCTTGCAAGTCCTGCCACATCGGATTAGCGTCAGAGCCAGTGTAGTAGGAATCAGTCTTAGTCCTGTTGTCACGCACTGACCTTAGAGATCCTTTAAATTCTCTATTTGGTAGTTCAGGGTGTGACTAGGGTGGGAAATCTATGTTTTTATTGCTTTGTTGGCCGAGTATGGTTCCCAATCAGAGGCAGCTGTCTATCGTTGTCTCTGATTGGGGATCATACTTAGGCAGCCCTTTTTCCCACCTTCAGTTGTGGGATCTTGTCTTTTTTGTTGCATGTGTTTGCACTCCTAGCTTTACGTTCCTTGAGTTGTTTATTGTTTTTGGTGGAACATTTAAAATTAAAAGAGAATGTACGCCTACAACGCTGCACCTTGGTCTTAATTTAACATCGGACGTAACAGAAGATCCCACCACCAACGGACCAAGCAGCGTGGTCAGGAGGACTGGACCTGGGAGGAAATCCTGGAGGGAGCAGGACCCTGGACAAGGGCCGGGGAGTATCGCCGTCCGAAGGAGGAGATAGAGGCAGCGAAAGCGGAACGGCGACGATACGAGGAGATAGCTCAACGAAGCAAGCACGAGAGGCAGCCCCCACACGGGGAGATTGGCAGAGTCAGGGTTCAGACCTGAGCCAATTCCCCGTGCTTACCGTGGGGAGCGTGTGACTTGTCAGGCACCGTGTTATGCGGTGATGCGCACGGTGTCTCCAGTGAGCATTCACAGGCCGGTGCGCTCTGTGCCAGCGCCCTGCACTTGCCGGGCTAAAGTGAGCATCCAGCCAGTACGGGTTGTGCCAGTTCTACGCTCCAGACCTCCAGTGCGCCTCCACAGTCCAGTACGTCCTCCTCCCCGCACTCGCCCTGAGGTGCGTGTCATCAGCCCGGTGCCACCTGTACCGGTCCCACGCATCAGGCCTCCAGTGCGCCTCCACAGTCCAGCATGTCCTGTGCCTCCTCCCCACACTCGCCCTGAGGTGCGTGTCATCAGCCCGGTGCCACCTGTACCGGTCCCACGCATCAGGCCTCCAGTGCGCCTCCACAGTCCAGAGCTTTCGGCGACAGTCCCCAGTCCAGAGCTTCCGGCGACAGTCCCCAGTCCAGAACTTCCTGCAACAGTCCCCAGTCCAGAGCTTCCGCGACAGTTCCCAGTCCAGAGCTTCCGGCGACAGTTCCCAGTCCGGAGCTTCCGGCGACAGTTCCCAGTCCGGAGCTTCCGGCGACAGTTCCCAGTTCGGAGCTTCCGGCGACAGTTCCCAGTTCGGAGCTTCCGGCGACAGTTCCCAGTCCGGAGCTTCCGGCGACAGTTTCCAGACGCGGTACGGAACCCCCGGCGACGGTCCGCGGTACGGAACCTCCGGCGACGGTCCGCGGTCCGGAACCTCCTGGGATGTTGTTTTTGCACAGTAGCTGTCTAGGCCTGCAGAACTTTACGTTCATTTATATTTTGATGTTTTGTCGGTGTTTCATTATTAAATTATCATGAACACTTTCCACGCTGCGCTTTGGTCTCACTCATTCACTGACGGACGTAACACCTGTATTGAAACTTTGCCTGTTTGATGGTTCGTCTGAGGGCATAGCAGGATTTCTTATAAGTGTCCGGATTAGTGTCCCGCTCCTTGAAAGCGGTAGCTCTAGCCTTTAGCTCGGTGCGGATGTTGCCTGTAATCCATGTCTTCTGGTTGGGATACGTACGTACGGTCACTGTAGGGACGTCGTCGTCGACGCAGTTGGTGAAGAAGCTGGTGACTGAGGAGGTGGTATATTCCTCAATGCTATTGGATGAATCCTGGAACATATTCCAGTCTGTGCTAGCAAAATAGTCATAGCCAGCAGCATACCACCCTGCATACCACTGTTGGCTTGCTTCTGAAGCTAAGCAGGGTCAGTCCTGGTCAGTCCCTGGATGGGAGACCAGATGCTGCTGGAAGTGGTGTTGGAGGGCCAGTAGGAGGCACTCTTTCCTCTGGTCTAAAAAATATCCCAATGCCCCAGGGCAGTGATTGGGGACACTGCCCTGTGTAGGGTGCCGTCTTTCGGATGGGACGTTAAACGGGTGTCCTGACTCTCTGAGGTCATTAAAGATCCCGTGGCACTTATCGTAAGAGTAGGGGTGTTAACCCCGGTGTCCTGGCTAAATTCCCAATCTGGCCCTCAAACCATCTTGGTCACCTAATAATCCCCAGTTTATAATTGGCTCATTCATCCCCCTCCTCTCCCCTGTAACTATTCCCCAGGTCGTTGCTGCAAATGAGAACGTGTTCTCAGTCAACTTACCTGGTAAAATAAAAAAAATAAAAAAAAATTGGTGTCATCTGAGAACTTTTGAATTGAGCAAGTCACTGGTAATTCCTGCTTTAGTTGTTGCTTGTAAGTAGGAATCAGTAGGATAGAATTATGGTAAAATTTGCCAAATGGAGGGCGAAGGAGAGCATTGAATGCGTCTCTCTGTGTGGAGTAAAGGTAGTCTAGAGGTTTTTTTCTCCTCTGGTTGCACACGTGACATGCTGGTAGAAATGAGGTAAAACGGATTTAAGTTTCCCTGCATTAAAATCCCCGGCCACTAGGTGCGCCACTTCTGGATTAGCATTTTCTTGTTTGCTTATGGCCTTATACAGCACGTTGAGTTCGGACAGCATCGGTTTGTGGTGGTAAATAAACGGCTACAAAAATATAGTTGAAAACGCTCTTGGTAGATAGTGTGGTCTACAGCTTATCATGAGGTCCTCTACCTCAGGCGAGCTGTCACGCCCTGACCATAGAGAGCTTTTTATTCTCTATGTTGGTTAGGTCGGGGTGTGACTAGGGTGGGTCATCTAGGTAATTATATTTCTATGTTGGCCTGGTATGGTTCCCAATCAGAGGCAGCTGTTTATCGTTGTCTCTGATTGGGGATCATATTTAGGCAGCCATTACCTCTTTGTGCTTTGTGGGATCTTGTTTTTGTGTAGTGCATGTGAGCACTGCATTTTCTTCACGTTTCGTTTGTTCGTTTGTTTTGTTTTGCTTTGAGTTTTTGCTTTGGTCCAGTTATTATGACGATCGTGACACGAGCAATACCTCGAGTCTTCCTTAATATTAGACTTTGCACACCAGCTGTTATTGACAAATAGACACACACACCCAACCCCCCCATCTTACTAGACGTAGATGCTCTGTCCTGCCGATGCACGGAAAACCCAGCCAACTGTATATTATCTGTGTCGTCGTTCAGCCAAGACTCTGTGAAACATAAGATATAACAGTTTTAGAAGTCCCGTTGGTAGGATTGTCTCGAACGGAGATTATCCAGTTTATTTTCCAGTGATTGTATGTTGGGTTACCCACTCGCCGGCGAATTCTCACAAGGCACCCAGAACTCAGCCCCCTGTATTTCCGTCTTTTCTTTACGTGAATGACAGGGATTTGGGCCTTGTCTCGGCGAAGCAGTATATCCTTCACGTCGGACTCATTAAAGACAAAATCTTCATCCAGTTTGAGGTGAGTAATCGCTGTTCTTATATCCAGAAGCTCTTTTCGGTAATAAGAGACGGTAGTAGCAACAATACTAACAAAGAAAGTTACAAACAATGTGGAAAAACACACAAAATAGCACATTTGGGTAGAGGGCGTAAAACGGCAGCCATCCCTTCCGGCGCCGTTACCACTAATCTTGGCGAATGCGTTCTACAAAGGATAGCATCTTTGTAAAACAATACAAGCCCCATTAATTGTTAAAATACCAACTGTTTGATAGGAAATCAACTGATTACAGAAACAGAATACATACACACTGGTATTACTAATAACTGTGACAAAGACAAAGTGCTTGTGATTGTTGACAGAGAAATGACATGCTAATTAACACTATTGAAGGTAGAAACAACCTGATTGCTTTCTATTCACCTTGAACATTGCCATTCTAACAGTCTGCAAACTGAGTCTGACACATTTATTCAGATGGATGATGAAAAGATGGAGCCTGAAAAACAAAAACACATTTAATTTAATTGGTCTTTGAGAATTTCTCCTTTTAATTGACCTTAATTTTCTTTACAACATAATTACAGCCGTATTTACTTTGACTCGAATCAGCCAGACACTACTGCATCCCGAATGACACCCTATTCCCAATATAGTGCTCTACTTTTGACCAAAGCCCTATGGGCCCTGGTCAAAAGTGGTGCACTATGTAGGGAATAGGGTGTCATTTGGGACGTAGACTCTGTCTAAGGTCGCTGACCTTGCAATCTGCATAAGGAATTAAACAGGTGATAAAGTGGAGCTTACACCAGTTTAATTACCAATTATCACCAGATATAACTAGGCAAACAAGTCATGTGGGAGTGATGAAGGTATAGAGTTAATAAGCCCAACAGGGATGTATAAAGGTTAGAGTAATGAAAGACACCTGTCTGTCTGTCTGTCTGCCTGTCCGTCCGTCCGTCCGTCCATCCGTCCTTGGAATTGTGAATTCACTCATGCCGCACAGGCAGCACCGTGGATGTGTCCCAAATGGAACCTTGTGTGTTACGTGTGTTACGAAGCAGAGGATCACTAGTTCGAGCCCAGTATGAGGCAGTCGAACAGTGGAGGAAGCCAAGCTGTTAGCAGCAGACTGACCCCCATTACACTCAGTCATGTTACATACAGTAGTAACAAGTGTCTGCTAAATATCCTATACTTTCCTTCACTTTTCAATGACAACAAAAACAAGTTGTATTTGATGTTGTATACTCAAATTAAAAAGTGACCTTGATTTAAGATAATAATCTTGATCACCACTGAAGTACGTTTAATCAATCATATGGACTGAATATAACTTATATTGACACTAGCAGGTGAGGTTTGAGGCCGTTTGGCTTGACCCAATTGCAAAAACTCAGAAGTAGAACCTGCTTCTCGAATGGCCAAGTCACTTCAGTAGCTCTTTATCCATCCTCTTTACTCTAGTGATTCACAGAGAGGATTAGTTCTATTCAGCATGCACATAAGTGCCTTCTGAGATCTTTTTACCCCAGCATTTATTGAGTAATGTCCACACCACAAACATCTGTCATTTATGCTTCCAATAAGCTTTCAAAATGCTATTTGTCAACTGGAACTACATTATTAACCAAAGGTCCTTTTTTCTAGGTAGCAGGCTCTTACAAAAACAATGTTCATATCCAGAGATTCTGATAGATTAGTGAATTGTTTAATATCATGGACCACATTCATAGAATTAGATTTATTTTATCCAAGGTCAAAGTTTGGAGATCCCTGGATGCGGGTCGCAGTGAGACCTTTCTCCATCCTCGCAACAGCCCCAACCTGGAAGGTCCCCAACACTCCCTTTGTTAATTTTCAGTACACAATGCCTGCTTTTTTAAAACAAAAATGTGGGATGAATCAAAGCCTAGTGAACGTCTTCTGAATTTCTATGTGGCTTGTATAAGGCCTGTATGAAGTCTGGTTCAGTATGATGCCTTTATTAAGTTTTGATCAGTTTGAAGCCTGTATGAAGTTTTGTATTAATTCAGCCATGTTTCCTTCATCCTTCGCCATGCCCCAGTTGCCAGCAGCAGGGAGCAAGCCATACATGTTTTATTGAGGGAACATAAACTAGATCCGTAACATAACATGCTCTCAGGACGAATTGAAGGCCTCATAGGTGTTTTAAAGCTTCCGTTCCCCCTGCGTTCTACCCCCAGGGGTCTTGTTTTTGTGCTTGGGAGTTATGAGGAATTTTCGAGTAATGAAAAAAACAAACAATGTGATCTTTGCCTGCAGTAGCTTGCTGGCTCCCCGGGGAGAGCAAGACAACTTATGAGTGAGGCCTTTCAATAAGGGAGTCTATTATTAATCCTCTCACTGCAGTCACACATGTTAGCTTGGTGTTGTTGATGGCCTTTCTTTCTACGAAATGTTATGTTTTATCTCAAAAGTCAGCATCCCGTAGTTACATACACACACACACACAACACTGAAGTGTTTTTCTTCTCCCATCAAGCGCTTCAGCAATTAAAGCTAGGCATAGCACAAAATGGTTTAGCAAGCAGGAGCTAATGTTAGCCTTAATTCAATCATTTAATTTCGAGGAACAGCATTAATTGAATTTGGAGGCCTATTTGAATGAAAACGGGAGTAATCAATGCCTGACTAAATGTTGGTCTTGAATCACTCTACATGTTTTCAGAGAACCCTACGTAAATATCCCAAATATTGACACAGGTGTAAGCTTAGTCATCACACTTTCAAAACCCATCTGTAGAGTTTTCACTCTTATTCTTGTTTGCAGTTTGTTATTCTTCGTTGTGAAAGAGGTCTCCTGAGATCAACTTCATCTAGCCCCCCCAAAAATGGTGTTTATCCATTATAATCAACTGATGGGTGTGCCAATGAGAGCATTATTTATTTACAGTGTTTACCCTAGACGGCCCACATAGAGGTCAAATCATGCTCAGGTCATGGCCTACACTGTTACCGCATGCCTCCGACTCTCTGCAAGGCAAGCAGCCAGACGTGCAGCAAGAGCAAGCTACTCATCTATCAAGTTAAACACCGTAGGCCTATAACTGTGGCAGTGCCACACTGCATTTTAAAGTTTGGCCTCCTGGTTGAAATCTCTGTCGATCCAAAAATAGAGATATTTTGACTATTTGAGGAAATTGCCACACTCCAACGAAATCCAGATTCTGGATTACCTACATCCAGGAAGAAAATCAAAATTATATTGATTGATGCCAAAATCAATTGCCAACGGATTGTCTGAGATTACATTTCATTTCAGTCCTCAACATCAGAGAGGAAGTGAAGTGGTCCTGCGTATTCTCGTGGTGCGTGCCAACAGTTAATCCCATAATTTCCTGTGATTCCAATAGTCACCAGATGACAGTTGACCAGAGAACAGATGTTGCAGGAAGTAAGTAATTTATAACATGCACAATCCAACATACACTGATCAGGAGCACATTTCTACAACAATTCATCTTTGGATATGAAATCGGATCAAACATCAAACACACATCTTATTCTGTGGAAAAGGCCAATCATTTTTTAGGACTTCGTAGTATTTATTTCCACCTCTGGTCGATGTCCAAAAACTAGGCCTTTTAAGGTAGCACATTTTTTGACAATCTGGTACCAGGTTGGTTTCTGCCTGTGCTGGATTCAAGCACAAGTAGTTATAGTATATTTTGGAGGTCAACTTCTGAGGTGAAATGTGTTTCGTTCAATGGCCAAGCCTTGAAGAGGAAACTTGAACAGACCTACCCAGACCAGGGGCAATTCAGATCGTATTCCTTAATTACACTGACACACTCCAGAATCACAGCTAATCAGAGCTGCCAAGTTAGCCCGATCCCAGATCTGTTTGTGTTGTATAGCCAATACCAACATTAGGGCATGAAACATGAGAGAGAGAGAGAGATTCAAAGAGAGAGAGATACACTACATGACTAAACGTATGTGGACACCTGCTCATCGAACATCTCATTCCAAAATCATGGGCATTAATATGGAGTTGGTCCCCCATTTCTGCTATAACAGCCTCCACTCTTCTGGGAAGGCTTTCCACTAGATGTTGGAACTTTGCTGTGGGGACATTCAGCCACAAGAGCATTAGTGAGGTCAGGCACTGATTTTGGGTGATTAGGCCTGGCTCGCAGGTGGCATTCCAATTCATCCCAAAGGTGTTCGATGGGGGTTGAAGTCAGGGCTCTGTGCAGGCAAGTCAAGGTCTTCCACACCGTTCTCGACAAACCATTTCTGTATGGACCTCGCTTTGTGCACGGGGGCATTATCATGCTGAAACAGAAAAGGGCCTTCCCTAGACTACATCCAATTTGTGGGAACAGTTTATCACAGTGCCATCCGTTTTGTCACCAAAGCCCCATATATTACCCACCACTGCGACCTGTATGCTCTCGTCGCCAAACCCCCTGGCTCCAGGTCATCTATAAGTCTTTGCTAGGTAAAGCCCCGCCTTATCTCAGCTCACTGGTCACCATAGCAACACCCACCCGTAGCACGCGCTCCAGCAGATTTTCACTGGCCATCCCCATGCCAACTCCTCCCTTGGCCGCCTTTCCTTCCAGTTCTCTGCTGCCAATGACTGGAACGAATTGCAAAAATCACTGAAGCTGGAGACTTATATCTCCCTCACTAACTTTAAGCATCAGCTGTCAGAGCAGCTTACCGATCATTGCACTTGTACTCAGCCCATCTGTAAATAGCCCACCCAACTCCCTCATCCCCATATTGTTATTTTTTTCTCCTTTGCACCCCAGTATCTCTACTTTCACATCATCTTCTGCACATCTATCACTCCAGTGTTAATGCTAAATTGTATTATTTTTTTTCTATTGCGTTATTGACTGTACGTTTGTTTATCCCATGTGTAATTCTGTGTTGTTTGTGTCGCACTGCTTTGCTTTATCTTGGCCAGGTCGCAGTTGTAAATGAGAACTTGTTCTCAACCAGGCCTACCTTGTTATTAAATAAAGGTGAAAAAAAAAAGAAAAGTTGGAAACACAGAATCGTTTTCAATGTCATTGTATGCTGTAGCGTTAAGATTTCCCTTCACTGGAACTAAGGGGCCTAGCCCGAACCATGAAAAACAGAGTCAGACCATTATTCCTCCTCCACCAAACATTAGTTGGCACTATGCATTGGGGCAGGTAGCATTCTCCTTGGATCCACCAAAGCCAGATTTGTCCGTTGGACTGCCAGACGGTGAAGCGGGATTCATCACTCCAGTTAACGCGTTTCCACTGCTCCAGAGTACAATGGCTCTACACCACTCCAGCCGACGCTTGGCATTGCGCATGGTGATCTTAGGCTTGCGTGTGGCTGCTCGGCCATGGAATTGACTTTTTGTTAAGTTGTCATCCTATGACGGTGCCATGTTGAAAGTCCTTGAGCTCTTCAGTGAGGCCATTCTACTGCCAATGTTTATCTATGAAGATTGCATGGATGTGTGCTCGATTTTATACACCTGTCAGCAACGGGTGTGGCTGAAATAGCTGAATCCACTCATTTGAAGGGGTATCCCCATATTTTTGTATATATAATGTACTTCGCACAATTCTTAAAGCATTGGATTGGTCAAGGCACACTTTGGGAGGAAGTAGAGCTAATTGGGGCATAGCCATGGACTTTGGACAAAACTCACCTTCCTTACCTGCCATAGGTTGTTGTAGTATAAAAAGTACTGGTTGCTGTTGCTGTGGTGAGCCAGCAGCCTGCTGAGAAGTGCAAGCGCCTAGCTAAATGTTCAGCTGTCTGAGCTTTGAGAAACAGTGAGATCACACAGAGCATGTTAGGTTCATGCTCTCAGCATACAGATGGCAGTGCCAATGCAGGTATGGGTGGAAATAACAGTAAATGTATAATTCTCTCTCAGGATGTGACAAAAGAAAGTGTTAGCTACCTTGCCACCACCTGCAACGTCTGGCACCTCTGTCGTCTTTGCCAATTAAAAGACAGAGAAAGTGGGCAAGCCTTCCGGGCTCTCGTTTGCACAATGTTCGTTTGCATAAAATAGGACCATCTGTTCTGAAAACCTTACTTTTTTTTTTACTGTGACTTGAATGTGTTAACGCTGTGAAGCTGGGTTTGTATGCCAATCGATTTCCTTTTTTCGCTTTTGGCTGACGCACTCATACTGTAGCTCTATCGCAGTGTACATCCACTTTAGATGAAAACATGGTCCCATGTAGCTCAGTTGGTAAAGCATGGTGCTTGCAATGCCAGAGTTGTGGGCTTGATTCCCATGGGGGACCAGTATGAAAAAGTATAAACATGTATCACCTGCTCTGGATAAGAGTATCTGCTGAAATGTAAATGTCCAGTTCTGATTACACTACTCTATGGTCCTTCCCTGTCTGTATTACATCAATAAACCAAATAGTCAGGCATCTAAAATCACATCATTAATGGCACTTTCCACACTGAGACTCCCCTGGCACGAGCCAGAGTTTACATATGTTTATGCTGAGTGCATTTGTTTTCATTGGCACTGGTGGACACACAAACACAACACACACACTGTTCAGGGGGTAAGGCCACTGCAGGGGCTAGAGAGTTTACTCTACCCAGTACAACACCCGTGTCTGGCATTGATGCATGCGTTCGAGAACAGCCAGCGTGTGGCGTTAAGGGGATGATGGATTAACAGCAAATGAGACATTTTTACAAATGCTGCCTGGACCCTGAGCTGAGCGCTTTCAGAGTGGCTGTGTCTTTGTGCGAGCTGATGACCATTCAGCAGGCAGCCAGAAGCCCATCACCATGTTTGCCTCTGGAGCCACGACCCACGACCCCTCCGTTCTAACTGTGAGCCTCCCTGCCAGGGATCACAACAGATGGTGAACATGTGGACTGAGTACGCCAATGGATCTTCAGTGATTTCTGTATGCACCCACATACAGTCAGGTCCAAAATGATTGGCACCCTTGATAAAGATGAGCAACAAAGGTTGTACCCACTGGTTGAGTCAGCGTTGTTTCAATGTATTGTGACGGGGAATCTACGTGGAAAATACATTGGATCTTTAAAAAACAGTAATCAACTGTTGTTTTGATGGTGAAATTTCAACCATAGCATTACGCAATCATTGTCACCATATTTTCACATAGACAAATCTTTTAAAAAATATGTTACATTTGTACCTTTAAAATGATCAGTAAAACTATCAGAAAAAACTATATTCTGGGCATCACCTCCTACTGGAGAATTGATATACAGCTACCCTTTAGTCTCTCATCCAGGGTTTTAACCATGCCCAGCCCTGCTTAGCTATGATATTTGTCACTGAGTATTACCAATGTGCTTCAAGAAAAAGAATGTTGAGAGATCTCCACTTAAAAATAAAGAGATCCACTGTTGCTATCAAAGCCATTCCAAAGGGTAGGTTTCACAAAGCAAATGAAATGTAACCATACTTTATTAATTAAATGTCATAAATAATGCTATTTAGAATTATATAGCATTTGCAAAGTCATCAACAGCTATTGTTTTAATTCAACCCATATTGGGTTTTTTTTTGGGGGGGGGGCATAATACAATAGGCCTAGGGTTTCAAGCTCTGGTTGATTTCATATGTAATGATGTTTTGTAAAATTGATATGTCTTTGGTTGTCGACGCAACCAATTTATCAACATTTGAAGGAGTATCTTCTGCTTGGATAGTTCCATCTGTGCCACTGACTTAGTCTGTGTCACGCCCTGACCTGTTTCACCTGTTCCTGTGATTGTCTCCACCCCCTCCAGGTGTCGCTGATTGTCCCCAGTGTATTTATCCCTGTGTTTCCTGTCTCTCTGTGCCAGTTTGTCTTCTATGTTTAAGTCAAGTCAACCAGCGTGTTGTTCCTGTACTCCTTTTGCTATTCTCCTTTTTCTAGTCCTCCCGGTTTTGACCCTTGACTGTTCTCTGGACTTTGTACCCACCTGCCTGACCATTCTGCCTGCTTTGACCACAAGCCTGTCTGCCACTCTGTACCTCCTGGACTCTGATCTGGTTTTGACCTTTTTGCCTGTCCATGACCATTCTCTTGCCTACCCCTTTGGATTAATAAACATTGTAAGACTCCAACCATCTGCCTCCCCTGTCTGCATCTGGGTCTCGCCTCGTGTCATGATAGTCTGACTTTAATTCCAGTTTGTTTACAAATTTATAATTGATATGTTAGATTCACGTCTTCATGTCAACCAAAAACAAAAGTTAAAGAATAGGGTTAAATTAAACTTAATTTAAAGTGCATTTAAAGTTTGATTCAATTTCGTCCTATTCTTTAACTTCGAATACGACAACATTTTTGGTAGAGATAGAGATGTGAATCCAACATATCAATTATTAATGTGTAGACAAACTGGAATTGAAGTCAGAAGTCAGTGGCACAGATGAAACTATCCAAGCAGAAGATACATCTCTTTCAAATGTTGATATTTGGTTGCATTGACAACCAAACACAAGTTAATATAACCTTTGAAGTAGCCTTAATATTAGGATATTTATTGTATCTTACAAACTAACGTAACATTAAATGTATATTTACATGTTGGTCATTTAGCAGATGCTCTTATCCAGAGCGACTTACAGGAGCAATTAGAGTCAAGTGCTTTACTCAAGGGCACGGCGACAGTATGTTTGACCTAGTCGACTAACGCATCCATGGCCACATTTTGAGGTTACTGTAACTATACATTTCTTCCTATGTAATTATATAAAGCATGCATGTTCAAGATAGCATGCATAGGTCGTTGCAGGTCTGTCGAGATCTTCACAATTGCTGTAATAATCTGTACAGAATCTCGAACGGCATTGATCAATTGCACCATGTACTTTTAATGTAATCTCAACTGCAATCCAGTGTGGTTCTGCTATTAGATGAAGCACAGCGATAACACATTAATCTGACATTGTATTCCCATTTGAACTTTGCTGTGCTTTTAAACGGTTGAAAGCACAGTGATATAAACCAATTATCAGACATTGTTTTTCCTTTGGAATTTGTTTGTGATTTTTGAATATTGAAAGCATAGTGGGAAATGTAGCAAACTTTTGGCTGTCTTTTTAAGTGGGTGAATATAGGTTGCAATCTCATTGATCAACGTCTCAACCAAATATTACCCAATAATCCACGTTCAAATTATATGGTGTGACCAGTGGGTAGAATTCTTCCAATTTCATTTCAGCAATGACACCAACCTATACAGACACATTCTTTATCCATTTTGCTGGTCTCTTGTGTCTATTAAATAGAACACAACATTTTCTTTGCAACTTTGTGTAGAAAACCAATAGATTTGGCTCATGATAAAAACAATTTGTGTGGTCATCTTCGAAATGTAATCCAGTCCTCCATGAAAGCAAATGTAAATGTCTGGAGTTTGCTAAACGGCATTGGCACTTGGATTGGAACTTAGATGACATAAAAATAGAGCTATTTGGCCATGCACCACAGTGGTGGGTTTGGCGCCGAAATAAGGATGCATAAGCATAAAATAACCCCAAACCTACACTCTTAGAAACAAATTGTCCTGGGGCCTTCCAGGGTGTGTCAACTTTATGCTCTATCACTTCCCCAAAGTCAATTAATTGAAGGTTAGCCACCTCTGTGTTTTGATTGTTTGAAGATGCGTTTGCCATATTTATCCTGGCACTGTGTTTACTCTCATCAGAATTCAGTAGTGGAATACTGAATTGATCAATCAGTAGGGTTTTTTAAGATACAGCATCTGGAATGGTAGAGATGCCATGTTATTCTAGAACAGCTGTAACATATTCCTCATAGCAGCACACTGAAGCATGGTTGTTACTATTCCCCTAATTATAATCGTAACAATTAGACAGGGTTTATCTAGGCAGAAAATTGAGATTCACAGCCTACTGTGCGACCTCATCTCAAGTTTGAATATATATATATATTGAATTGCACCGAATATATGTTCGGTGCAATTCAATTATCTCTCTCCTGTGCCTTCCAGGGATAAAAGGAGGGCAGAATGAAACAAAATCATGCAGTCTGTAGCTGTTCAAATGAGGTCAATAAAATAAACAGCGTGGCAGAGAAAGTGATTAGCAGTAAAACTAATAGAATGTGGAATATTTGATGTATTTAGAAAACAAGTTGTTTTATTTCGGGTTCCATGTTTTGGTTCTCTATTTGGCTGGCAATACTGTATATACTGCAATACTGTATATACTGCAATACTGTATATACAGTAGCAGGGAGTACATTGGTAAACACTCTTATCTGTCAGTTATGTGATGTTTGTTTGATCATAAATTGCATAAGTGGCGTAGTCTAATCTACATTTCATTTTCTCTCTTTGAAAACTGAACGGAGAAACTGAAATGATCTCGGAGAAAACAGAATGTTTATTAACGAGGCACCACCCTATGACCGTTATTTTTCTTCCCACTTCCCAGAACTGCAGCCATCTTCCAAGAACCTCTGATGTTATCCAGACGCAGCCACTCTCCAGTCCATTCAATGATAGCCTCCTCTCTCCTCCCTTATCTCCTCCAGGCCTTTCTCTAAGAAAACACAGAAGAGCTCCATAGACTGAAGAACAGTTCAGTGTGATTGTGGGGACTGTTGTGCTGTGCCATTGTGAGGGCTTTTTCCACCCAAGGCCAACAGTAGGAAGAGGAGGTACGCTAGCCTAGGCATATGGGATACTGGAACCCCTCTGCTATGAATGCAATATTCAGAAAGGATCTTGCATAATTCATTGATTCTGTTATTTCGGAGAGTGATCCTCAAAGTGTAATGAGAGGACCCCCTTAATTTGACAGGCCTGTGAAGACAGTAGTGTGAAACCAACTGCTTTTCGTTTGGGACTCTCTCTTTGTGGGACGCGTTGATATCAGGATGATAATGAGGACTCTCTCTTTTCAAAATAATGGATTCGTTAATAACCAGTCTGGGGGTCTGGGAGGACTAGTTCAAAGGCCTTTATGATCTAAGAGCGAGCGTAGCAGCTTGTTGTCGACGTTTCCAAGCGAGAGATACTAGTGATTTATTTAGGTCACCATGGATAAAACACCATGTTGTTGTTACTGGACAAAATCAGTTCAGTAGTTTGGGAAATACAGCAGAGAGAGGAAACAACACGAACTACTTTGAAAGTAAGTTGTGACTGGTGAAATGTCGACAACACTCAAATGTTGCCTAGTGTCGCAATTAAGCGATTCAACATATTTATTGCCGCTGGGATCTGCTCCATGTATATTTATCAGACACAACAGCCTCTTTCGTGTGTGTGTCTGTGCCAGTGGGATTGAGCCAAGCACTGATGGTCATAGTTGTTGTTTGTTTGTTTGTTGTTGCAGCAGTAGGTGTAATACATAAAACATTAGTGTAATTGCGTTTCTGTATAGAATTCAGGACTACTTTCTCTCTTGTGCAGTGCCAACTAAGTTGTGAAAATGATGCGGGAGGTCAATACATTGTTCAAGACCAAGAAGATGTTATGACACCGATTTAAGAATTTGGATAGACTGTGAAAGTCTCACCACATTTTGAAAATAAACAACATGGAAGACACCAGACATTTTTTCCCTCATTACAGTAGTCATCAGTCACCTGCAAGGTCTCTTCCCAGCAATTTATCCACCTAAATATCTAGGCCATACTGTGCAAATCATGTGTTAGCAGACCAAATACAATATTCACCTCATCCAACATTCAATCATGCAGTTCCTTAATACAACAGACACAGTAGACGGAGACCACATTGCATGACTATTAACAAACATCCAGCTGTATCGTGCCTTTCCAGGTCTGTTCCGGATGAATTTGTTGTGGCCAAATAAGTGGGGAGAAATGGGAGTGGTGGTATGGGATGCTGGGGTCCCCATGTGGGTCACCTCTCAGGCAACATCCCAGACTTAGGCTGCATCCCAAATGGCATCCTATTCCCTACATAATGCACTACGTTTGACCAGGGCCCATAGGGTAGTGTACCTCAAAAGTAGTGCATTATGTAGAGAAAAGGGTTCCATTTAGGATGCAGTCCTAGACAGCTGCACCTCAGCCTCAAACAGCTGGGGGAGAAAGACTGTTAGCAGGCAATTTATTCCCCATCCCTCCATCCTCCCTCCTTCAGACACCTTCACGCTTTCCTGATAAACTGTTTTTGTCGCCTATAAGTTCTATGTACCGCACATCGGTGTACCTGCACGCTGATAGGCACGTGCAACCTGGCTATAATGCATGGAATGTATGTATAGAATATGGAACTTCACCCCTACATGTTAGTCAGGTCTAATCCACCTCTCTACTTGGGTGAATACCGAAAGAATGTTGATACATTCATACAGCCACCCTTTGCCTTGACGACAGCTTTGCACACTCTTGGCATTCTCTCAACCAGCTTCATGACGTAGTCACCTGGAATGCATTTCAATTAACAGGTGTGCCTTGTTAAAAGTTAATTTGTGGATTTTCTTTCCTTCTTAATGCGTTTGAGCCAATCAGTTGTGTTGTGACAAGGTAGGGGTGGTATACAGAAAATAGCCCTATTTGATAAAAGACCAAGTCCATATTATGGCAAGAACAGGTCAAATAAGCAAAGGGAATTGACAGTCCATCATTACTTTAAGACATGAAGGTCAGTCAATACGGAAAATGTCAAGAATTTTGAAAGTTTCTTCAAGTGCAGTCGCAAAAACCATCAACCGCTATGATGAAACTGTCTCTCATGAGGACCACCACAGGAATGGAAGACCCAGAGTTGCCTCTGCTGCAGAGGATAAATTCATTAGAGTTACCAGCCTGAGAAATTGCAGCCAAAATAAATGCTTCACAGAGCTCAAGTAACAGACACATCTCAACATCAACTGTTCAGAGGAGACTGCGTGAATCAGGCCTTCATGGTCGAATTGCTGCAAAGAAACCACTACTAAAGGATACCAATAAGAAGAAAAGACTTGCTTGGGCCAAGAAACACGAGCAATGGACATTAGACCGGTGGAAATTTGTCCAAATTTGAGATTTTTGGTTCAAACTGCAGTGTCTTTGTGAGACGCGGTGTAGGTGAACGGATGATCTTCGTATATGTATTTCCCACCGTAAAGCATGGAGGAGGAGGTGTTATGGTGTGGGGGTGCTTTGCTGGTAACACTGTCTGTGATTTATTTACAATTAAACTTAACCGGCATGGCTACCAGAGCATTCTGCAGCGATACGCCATCCCATCTGGTTCGGGCTTAGTGGGACTATCATTTGTTTTTCAGCTGGACAATGACCCAACACACCTCCAGGCTGTTTAACTTTAGGGATAGGGGGCAGCATTTTCAGTTTTGGATGAATTGGTGCCCAAATTGAACGGCCTTCTACTCTGTCCCAGATGATAATATATGCATATTAGTATTACTATTGGATAGAAAACACTCTAAAGTTTCTAAAACTGTTTGAATTATGTCTGTGAGTATAACAGAACTCATATGGCAGACAAACTTCCAAACAGGAAGTGAAAATTCTGAAAAGGGTCGATGTGAAAGTCATCGCCTATTCAAATCCCTGTAATTTATGGATCTGTTTGCACTTCATACGCCTTTCACTAGATGTCAACAGTCAGTAGAACGTGGAATGAAGCCTCTAGTGTGATATGGGGCCAGATGGGAGCTATTTGAGTCACTGGTCTGGCAGATTGCCAGTTCCTGGTCACGCACGCTAGACATGGGATGTCAATGTGTGCCATTACTTTTACAGACATGAAGAAATGCTCCGGTTGGGACGTTATTGGATATATATGATAACAACATCCTGAATATTGATTCTCAACTAAGTTTGACCAGTTTATTTGACTTGTAATATAACTTTTTGAAGTTTTCGTCCGACGTTTACATTCACTTGCACCAGTGTTTGGACACGAGTACTACACATGCTAGCTAAAGTTGCTAATTCGACATAAGTAATGGACATTATCGAACAAAACAACGATTTATTGTGGAACTAGGATTCCTGGCACTGCATTCTGATGAAAGATCATCAAAGGTAAGGGAATATTTATGATGTAATTTCGTATTTCTGTTTACTCCAACATGGCGGAGAAATGTTGTTTCTATCTGACACAGTGGTTGCATTAAGAACCAGTGTATCTTTAATTATATGTAAAACATGTTATCTTTCATCAAAGTTTATGATGAGTATTTCTGATGATATTTTGGAGGCATTTCTGAACATGGCGCCAATGTAAACCGAGATTTGTGGATATAAATATGCACATTATCGAACAAAACAAAAATGTATTGTGTAACATGATGTCATATGAATGTCATCTGATGAAGATGTTCAAAGGTTAGTGATTCATTTTATCTCTATTTCTGGGTTTTGTGAAAGCTATCTTTGGCTGGGAAAAATGGCTGTGTTTTTTGGATTTGGTGGTGAGCTAACATAAATATATGTTGTGTTTTCGCTGTAAAACATTTTAAAAACGATGGGTGGATTAACAAGATGTTTATCTTTCATTTGCTGTATTGGACTTGTTAATGTGTGAAAGTTAAATATTTCAAAAAAATACTTTTCAGCGGAATGTTGGGGGGCGGGGTTCCGCTAGCGGAACGCGTGTCCTAGAAAGGCTAAAGGGCTATTTTACCAAGAAGGAGAGTGATGGTGCTGCACAATCCCCCGACCTCAACCAAATTGAGATGGTTTGGGAGGAGTCGGGCCGCAGTGTGAAGATAAAGCAGCCAACAAGTGCTCAGCATATGTGTGAACTCCTTCAAGACTGTTGCAAAAGCATTCCAGATGAAGCTGGTTGAGAGAATAACAAGAGTGTACAAAGCTGGCATCAAGGCATAGGGTGACTGTTTGAAAAATCGCAAATATATTTTTATTTGTTTTAAACTTTTTTGGTTACTACATGATTCCATATGTGTTATTTCATAGTTGTTATGTCTTCACTATTATTCCACAATGTAGAAATAGTCCAAATAAAGAAAAATCCTTGAATGAGTTGGTGTTCTAAAAGTTTTGACCAGTAGTGTATATTTAGAGAAAGCTTTTTTTCTTCACACTCCTGTCTAGAATAGAGCCTGGCAACAGTACAATACTGTGTCCTACAATGTCTGCATTTTATGTAACAAAAATAAACAAGCCAACAGGGAGAAATAGGAGGAACAATATTCACTGGTATCACAGGAGGCTGCCGAGGGGAAAATGGCTCATAATAATGGCCGGAAAGGCGCAACTGGAATGGCATCAAACACCTGGAAACCACTTGATTGATGTACAGTATTTGATACCATTCCACTGATTACGCTCCAGTCATTAACAGGAGCCTTTCCCCCCCAGTTCAGGTGCCACCAACCTCATGTGACGGGTATATAAGCCATCATTCAGTCCGACTATAATTGAATGTCAGGACAATCACTGACATTCCTCCATACCAGTCTCTGTGTCAGTGCATTGTTAAGCCCAGGGAATGAGTGCTGGGAAAATGTCCTTTATTAAAATGCTGATCCATGTGTATACACAGAAAATAAAGACAAAAGTCCCCGTGAGAGGTTTGGCACAGAATCTGAATGAAAACAGAAATCACTGAGCCTTTCTTGGCTAGTCATTTCCCTTGGTAGTGATGTGGATACATGTCCAAGGCAGCTAGATGAATGGCTATAGGGGAGATAAACTAAGAAATGCAGTTCCTGTTCCTCTAGTTGTGTAGAATAATCCTAGCGCTGCATCTATCATGGCTCCCATTGAAATGAACAGATTGACTCCCACACAAGCGGCACGAAGAGGATAGATAAAGCATTGCTTCTCCTTGCCGTGACAGTTATTTATTGACCGTGGCTAAGGAGGGAGGGAGTGGATGGAGTAGGAAATGCATAAAACCATGGGATTAGTAAGGTAAAGACCATGGCTTACAGCAAAACCTGCTGCTACAGGCACAAGGACCTGTTGAGACATGTATGTGGTATTCACTTGCTCTTATCTGCAACCTAGGACATAATGACGTGCATTTGTAATTTATCTACAATGTGATACTGGTGAATGTGTTATTAAACCTTGTCTGTGTTTAGAATAAGGGGTCAGAACATTTATTTTTGTTAAAATGTATTTTTGTTACCTTTTCTAAATGCATTTTTCCTTCTTTCCCTCCAATTTCCTTATCCAGCTGGAGAGTGATAAAACTGTTTAGGTTTTGTTGAGGATGCCACTCAGCTTCTGACCTTAAACTGTTCATTCCCTTTCTCTCTCCCTGGGTTTGTAAAATGGAGAACTGCTGGGCTGAATTGAATCTGCCCTAAGTCATTCTGTCAAACAGCAGGAGTTTCTCAGGGGAAAGAAAATTCCCCTAGCTGACAATGGAGGAGGAGTGATCTGCTCTGAAACAGCCTTTTCAATCTCAACTTCAGCTAGCTAAGGCTTGTAAAGCCGATATGTGATGACTCCATAGTCGGCGTTACGGATTGGCTAATGGAAAATGCTCCCATTATATTTATATGTACATATTCTCATTCACCGCTTTAGATTTGTGTGTAGTAGGTAGTTGTTGGGGAATTGTTAGACTACTTGTTAGATATTACTGCACTGTCGGAACTAGAAGCACAAGCATTTCGTGACACTCGCATTAACATCTGCTAACCATGTGTTTGTGACCAATGCAATTTGATTTGATTTGATTCGGGGAAAAAGTGTATCTTATAAATTGTACTGTCCAGTTGCTGGTGATTCTCCAAAAAACCATCAAAAATTCATAAAGATATTAAATCCATGGTTCCTCGGCATCTTAGCTGCCGCACATCTAGAATTTCCCAACATCTTTGCAGGAACTAGTAGTTTCTATGCGAAGATGTCAGGCCACATGTAGCAGATGACACCGCATCACACAGTGCCACCAAAACAAAGATCTACACAGATGCAAGAGGCATTTCCTCATTCAATACAAAACATGGATTTAATAACTTTCCAAATGTTCTCTGGTTTTTATAGAACCACCTGCACATGGACACAGACATTTATAAGATACACTTTTTCCCGAATCAAGAATGAAAAAAGTAGTTGAAAAATATTTGACATCGTTTTCCGTTAGTCAAGCCGTAACGTCGACTATGGAGTCATCACATATCGACTTTACAAGCCGGAAATAGGGTGCCATTTGGAACACAAGTGTCTTCACTGCCGCATAATATTTGATGCAATAAAACTGATCACAATGAGAAACAAGATCACAATGCAATAATTGTATACACTCTTAGAAAAAAGGGTCCCATAATGGTTCTTCGGCTGTCCCCATAAGAGAACCCTTTTTGGTTCCATATAAGAACCCTTTTTGGTTCCATGTAGAACCCTCTGTGGAAAGGGTCTGAAACCCAAAAGGGTTATCCTTTGCGGACAGTCAAATAACCATTTTAGGTTCTAGATAGCTCCTTTTTTGGGGGGAGTGTATGAGGATCTATGTAGAAGAACCCTTAGGACCCTTACAACTCCTAACAACTCATGTGTGGCTTGTAAGCTTTGTAGGGCAAAACAGATTACAAGTGCGTGTTCGTGAGAGTCTCAGCTTTTCATGGTGGGTCATAACCGTTCGGACTTTACTGATGTTTTCGTGAGAAGAACAGTTTTCGGGTCTACCCTTGTCTCACAAACACTGCTCTAGTTCAGCCCCCATCAATCGCACAGGCTTGTGGTCGGCATCAGTGGATGCAGAACAAACTAGATTCAGCCGCGGGACGATTGTTTCTTGAGCGGATGGCCGAGGGACCAGAACATAATTACCAATAATTTGTAGACTTCAAAGAAGCCCAAAACAGATATGTTTGACTAAAACATAATAATTTCAAACCTTGCTTACATTTGTATATGATCACGTCTCTCTATTATGCATGGGAATACTTGGGAACAGAGTTATTAAATTAAAATCACTTGGAGTTGATTTCCTGGTGTTTTTACAGTCTTTTATGTCCAACAAAGAAAATTGAAAACATTGATTTATTTTTTTGCTCAGAAAACTTTGGGGGCCGTATAAAACTGCCCACGGGCCACCAGTTGGGGAACCCTGAAATTGACAAATCCAATGCAAAAAAACAGAAGTCTGTAGCTCAAACACACCTTAAGAGGGTCTGGAACAACTGAAGTATCACTGAAGATAGTGTGGGAGTCAAAGGATTCAACTGGTTGGGCCTCATATCATTCACAATATTCCAGTTTAATTTAGGAATTGTTGTTTCAGAATGCGTATTTTAATCTATAAATAATTGTGGGAGAGTGGAATCAAATGAAGTTTATTGGTTGCATACACAGATTTGCAGATGTTATCGCAGCTGCAGCGAAATGCTTGTGTATCTAGCTCCAACAGTGCAGTAATAATAATATAATAGAAGTGCGACTATTTAGTGAATTATTGTAGCCATGTGATTGTGAACTGTGAGCTGATTGGTCCGTTTGAATGAATTGTTTGTGTGTTCTGATTGGTTGCAGGTGTGGCTGGAGAATGAACCGCCACCTGCTTGTTACACGATTGTCTAAATATAATGTTAATACAGTACATTAGCGTGCCTTGTTATCGTTGGACTCTTAATAACCCTTAGAGTCTAAAGGCCTGGGGTTGGGTTTCTTCTAAGCTAACATATGGAATTGTTTTAATGATTGCCATACATTTAGCTATTTGATTTAGAATTGTACTGCCTTACTGCTATTAGCCCATAGAAACGCATTGAATAACAGTGTGTGTCTGGACACGGCCACGTCTGTGTCTGGTCCTGCACAGAGAGAAGTTATTGTGTTTCTGAATGAATTTCGTCTAGACAGACACGAGTATTTCCTGCAACTCAACTCTCTGGAGCCTTGACACGTGCACACATGCATCTCTAGAAAAACGTAGAGTCAATGAAGGAAATCCTGACACGCTCTCAAATTGATTTGATTCGCTCTTGTAAAAAGACGGTTCATATAGTATGATCTTTCTCAGAGAATATTCATAGCCAACCTGGTCTCAAATCTTTTCATATTATTCTGTAAGTAAATCCGAAACACCCTAGTATGATATGTTACGTATCATATCGTATGTATTCATTTGTGGATGTCCATCACTCTTCATATGATATGTTACAAATGACAATTAATATTATATGTTACGAATTTGCAAATGTTCAATATGTTACGAATTTGCTAAACGTGCAAAAATGTATGATATGTTACGAATTCTAACTAATTCTAACTAATGTTAACTAGCTCGCTAACATTAGCTAGCTCACTAACATGAGCTAGGTTAGTGGTCAGGGGTTAGGGTTAAGGTTAGGCTTAAGTTTAGGAGTTAGGTTAAAGGGTTAAGGTTAGGTTTAGGGGAAGGGTTAGCAAAAAGGTTTTAGGGTTAGGGGAAGGGTTAGCTAACATGCTAAGTATTTGCAAAGTAGCTAAGAAGTTGCAATTAGTTGAAAAGTTGCTAATTAGCTCAAATGCGATGATGATGATGCGATTCGAATTCGAAACCTTTGGGTTGCTAGACGTTCGTGTTATATTGCCACCTATCCACCCCGACCAACCTCCCTCCTTTCGTTTTCTCCGTAAGTAACCATCTGTCTTATATAAACATACCAAACTTTACATATAAAACTAAATAAAGAGTCACAGATTTACATACAGAATAATATGAAGTGCTCTGTGACCAGGTTTTAACGTCTTAGATTTACGTACAGAGTAATACAAACTGCACTTAGACCAGGTTGCAACAGCTCTTCTTCTACAGAGTTCTGAGTGTAATAGTTCACAGACTGTGTATTTGATCCTCATGCTTATGTGTAGTGTATATAAGATAATGGTTGATGAGTAGACTCATATGTCCAAATTTATATAATGCTCAATGGATGGGTCAAGAGGAGTTTGAAATGGCACAGTTCCATTATAAACTCACAGTTTATCATCCTGTCTCTGTAAGACCTGTCCCATATTTGGGATCGTTATAAATATACTGCACATAGACAATGGAACATATTTTGCTTCAACAGTGCATACTTGACTATTTGAATGTTTAAAGTTGGTGCTCTTATATGAGGTTGTACTTGTATCACACAAACATAATGTTAAAGCTGATGTCATGGTGACAATGTCTGGGTGTAGTCCAACACAGTTTGGTCACCACTGCTTTGCCCAAGTTATTAAAACGTAATGATTAGAGCTGTAGTTCAAGGTTTATTAATGTGTTTATTGTCACAGAAGACATTTTCAATGTATTTTATTTTACAACTGTAATCTAAAGATGTAACACTATACATATATTAACAGCAGACTTGTACATTTCCTCAGTGAAAGCAATGTACTGAGCAAATGTCAAATTGGCTTTTTACCAAATTACCGTACGACAGACCATGTATTCACCCTGCACACACTAATTGACAAACAAACAAACCAAAACAAAGGCAAAGTCTTCTCATGCTTTGTTGATTTCAAAACAACTTTAGACTCAATTTGGCATGAGGGTCTGCTATACAAAAATAAATCCATGTACAAACAGCAAGCGTGCGGTTAAAATTGGCAAAAAACACACATTTCTTTTCACAGGGCCAAGGGGTGAGACAGGGATGCAGTTTAAGCTCCATTCTCTTCAACATATATATCAACGAATTGGCTAGGGCACTAGATCAGCACCTGGCCTCACCCTACTAGAATCTGAAGTCAAATGTCTACTGTTTGCTGATGATCTGGTGCTTCTGTCCCCAACCAAGTAGGGCCTACAGCACTTAGATCTTCTGCACAGATTCTGTCAGACCTGGGCCCTGACAGTAAATCTCAGTAAGACAAAAATAAGTTGGTTCCAAATACAAATTCCATCTAGACACTGTTGCCCTAGAGCACACAAAAAACGATACATACCTCAGCCTAAACATCAGCTCCACAGGTAACTTCCACAAAGCTGTGAACGAGCTGAGGCACAAGGCAAGAAAGGCCTTCTATGCCATCAAAAGGAACATAAAATTTGACATACCAATTAGGATCTGGCTAAAAATACTTTAATCAGTTATAGAACGCATTGCCTTTTATGGTTGTGAGGTCTGGGGTCCGCTCAAAAAACAAGAATTCACAAAATGGGACAAACACCAAATTGAGAATCTGCATGCAGAATTATGCAAAAATATCTCCCGTGTACAACGTAAAACATCAAATAATGCATGCAGAGCAGAATTAGGCCAATACCCGCTAATTATCAAAATCCAGAAAAGAGACGTTAAATTCTACAACCAACTAAAAGGAAGCGATTTCCAAACCTTCCATAACAAAGCCATCAACTACAGAGAGATGAACCTGGAGAAGCATCCCCTATGCAAGCTGGTACTGGGACTCTGTTCACAAACAGACCCCACCGAGCCCCAGGATAGCAACAAAATTAGACCCAACCAAATCATGAGAGAACAACAAAAGATAATTACTTGACACATTGGAAAGAATTAACAAAAAAACAGAGCAAACTAGAATGCTATTTGGCCCTAAACTTAAGGAAAGCTTTGACTATGTACAGACTCAGTGAGCATAGCCTTGCTATTTAGAAAGGCCACCGTAGGCAGATCTGGCTCTCAAGAGAAGACAGGCTATGTGCACACTGCCCACAAAATGAGGTGGAAACTGAGCTGCACTTCCTAATCTCCTGCCAAATGTATGTCCATATTAGAGACACATATTTCCCTCAGATTACACAGATACACAAAGATCTCGAAAACACACCCAATTTTGATGAACTCCCATATATGTTGTGTGAAATACCACAGTGTGGCATCACTACAGCAAGATTTGTGACCTGTTGCCACAAGAAAAGGGCAACCAGTGAAGAACAAACACCTTTGTATATACCAATATTTTTATTATTTTGGAACTTCTGTGAGTGTAATGTTTACTGTTCATTTGATTGTTTATTTCACTTGCTTTGGCAATGTTAACATATGTTTCCCATGCCAATAAAGCCCTTAAATTGAATTGAAATTGAGAGAGATAGCACTCTATGCTCAGATTCTGGATATAACGTACATTGCACACAAACTCTGGAGGGATTGAAAGTTACATAAAATTGCTTCTAGGGTAAACACTGTCTGAAATGTCTTCTTTTCCCCAGCATTGAATAGCAGAGAAACCTTGGAAAGACCACATTTTATTCCTGCTTCTTAAATGGAGATAAAGGGCTATTATCCACCACTATTCCCTTTCCCTGACTGAATAGACTGAACACTCTAATCTGTATTAATGTTTATCTTTTGAATATATCTGACTGTAAACTAACTGAAGTTATTAACTGATGATATTGATGTGACCAAATTTTGGACCGTAGTGTCACGCCCTGAACATAGTAAGCTGTTTTTTCTCTGTGTTGGTTGGGGTGTGATGGTGATTTGGGTGGGTTATCTAGGTGTATTTGTATGTCTATGGTGGCCTGATATGGTTCCCAATCAGAGGCAGCTGTTTATCGTTGTCTCTGATTGGGGATCATATTTAGGCAGCCATTTCCCTTTTGTGTTTGTGGCATCTTGTCTATGTTTAGTTGCCTGTCTGCACTATTTGTATAGCTTCACGTTTCGTTTGTTGATTTTGTTGTTTTGTTCAGTGTTTCATTAATTAAAAGAGAATGTACGCATACCACGCTGCCCCTTGGTCTCACTCATACGACGATCGTGACACGTAGTTTATGCTTTCGAGGAACACATTTATTTTTTCCAATCATGTAGAGGACCTGAGACGTGTCCCTTCTGGTACATGTCTAAGTCTTAATTCAGCCAGTCAGTCAGCCAGTAAACCAGTCAGCCAGTCAGTTAGTGGGAAGGAGGGGAATACACTTAATCTTGTACTAGCGTCAAGAGGGCCAGTTTACACACAGTTGCTCTTTAGGAGATCGAGGAGTATTGGCTACAATGTGGTGTTGTGTTTTATTGCCCCCTTCTCCTCAGTTACAACTACCTCAACCAGATCTAGCCATCATTAAGTAGAGATATCTCTGCTATGTGGTCCCAAGTGTCACAGCGTCTTGTCAAGTGGAAATACTGTACTTGTTTTTCAAATGTGACGCTCTGGTGTTGGGTCATTGTGAACTGGTTTTCCTCAGTGTGTTGTTCAAATATGTTTTTTGCACCCTTGATTTCATAATGTACATTTTGGAGAATTCCACATTACCCCATATTTAGAAAAATCACAAGTGACCTATTTTCTACTATGCATAATCCATATTAAAATATTTGGCACATACATGCATATTATAACAACAGAACATGAAATGTTAATGTGAGCGGGGGTATACTATAGTACTGTATATTCTCTATGATATTCTTACGAATATGCTGTGATGTTAGTCATGTCCAATATGTTTTGTCAGACCAAACATCATTAACGATGAAAGCAGAATCGTCAGTGTTTGTCGTATCATCTTAGCGGTGAGATTGTGTTTGTTATCAAACGTTATGCCTGAGCTCGTTAACGTAATTCGCTTTTGTGATGATCCACTCCGTGAGATATCTCTGATACCTCTTCGTCAGAGCAATTGACCCACAATGATCCCAGAACTGGAGCGATCTGTACCAACAACACATCCCCAAGTGTTTTCTTCAAGATGTTGATGATAAATGTTGCTGCAAACATACATGTACATCCCCTTTTTTCTCATGTCAGTCTGCATTACAACCAATGTTTTCTATTTTATTATATTTATGTCACGTATTATGTGTTATGTATTTTAAATGAGTGTTTTGCAATTATTAGTCATGTAAATTCTGCATTTCTTTAGTTTTATCTGTGAGCAAGAATAAATCAACTCAATTGAAACACCTGCATTGTGCATTTTGTTTTGATAAGAGAGAAAAAAAGGAAAGCCAATCGGATGACGTGGGTCGGTGAGAGGGCTTCATATTCACAAAAGGAAAGGACATATTTCTTTGCTCCATTAAAGCTAAAGGCTTGGAACCAGATGCTCTACTAAAATAGCATAAGTCTCCATTTTCCTCCAGAGAAGAAATATGTCGTCTAATCATCGTACAGCACTCCTGAATCCAGACATATGGTGCTTTCATTGCTCCGCTGGTGCCAGCGTCTTGTGTCTAGTGATGATTTCATTGTTGTGCTTCTTTCTCTCTCTCGCTCTCTCACTCTGTCTCTGTCTCTCTCTCTGCTTCCTCCTCTCTCCATGCCTGCGCCTCTCCCTCTCTGTCTCTCTGTCTCTCTGCCTTCGCTTCTCTCCCTCTCTCTCTCTCTCTCTCTCTTTTCAAAGAGAGTGTGAGACTTTACATTTGAATAATTAGCGTCTGTGATAAATGACAGTGACTCATCCCAAGGGGACAAGACTGGAAATCTTACTTAAAGAAGACAAGCTTCACACACACACACACACTGTCCGCTAAATTAGCTATTTTATACCCTCAGTGAGAGTCAACAGGCAGTTTGGGATTTCAACATTAGTCTGCTTAGTCTTAGGAAAATACTGTATAATCACAGTATAAGACAGCTGTTTGCAAATGAAGATATCATGTCTAATTAAAACACTCTACATGCAGTCGTTCCGGTACTAGTAGGAGCAGAGGAGTTTCTTTTCTTAGGTATTAGGAATTACTATTGCAAATATGTTGATAGTAATGTATGTTTAAGTGTTAAGGAACTGTTCTGTACTTTAAAAAATACTGTCTTTCAATTACGTATGACAGCCACTTGACTCCCAACGTACTGAAGTGATACAGACACAGAAAATATATACAAGTCTATGAAACAGTGGAAAGGAAGGCAGGAGTACTACATGTGTGTGAGTGTGTGAGGGATTTTACAGATATATTAACAGGAATAGACCCAGGGAATTAGAGGTTAAATCCATATCATTGTTTCACTTAAATCACATCCCAGTGATGATCAGACAGAGACAAGATGGAGAGGGAGTTAACTGTCATGGTTACGGGAAGAAATCCCAACTGTTCCCAAGAGTTAAACTTATTGATTTTAATTAGAATTCTGCCAGTATTTCTTCTTTAACTGTTTATGGGAATTTGCTAGTATTCTTGTTCAAGGCTGGTCTAGCCTTGTTCAGTTGGCCAGTATGTATCACATTTACAGCATACATCTTCTGCAGAGATATTGCAAAACACCCTCTAAGATGTTTCTCTTAGCTAACTGTCTGGGTCAGTGTGGAAGTATTTCTGTATTCCTGTTTACTGTTGAAGGAAATGTGTTCAGCTTGTCAGTAGGCATCACATATACCACATAGAGCTTCTGCAGAGATATTTCAAAAGCCCCTGCCATATGGTCCTTGACTCATAGCAGCTACCATAGATACAGTGTCTGGGTGAGTGTGGATGGGCAAAGACATTCAAACCACATCCATAGATTACGCAATGACTCATTGTTTCAGCGTGTCCTTTTTTCCAGCCTCTGATTAAACCGGTTGACATTTTCTCTTGGCCCCTAAGTATTGACCAGCTAATTCCATTCATTCATACTTTGAAGTGAGGTGAGAGGATCTCCATAGAAGCTGCACATCAGAAGACCTTTTCTTTTCAATCACGCTCATTAGTAATCCACCCAGTGGCTCTGATGCGGAGGAGAATTAACACAGTGTTTGTTACTGTAGATAGAAGCAGACTTTGGTTTAAGTAGTATTTGTTTTCTTCCAAATCCTTTGAGTGCTTTACTGAGCATGCCTGGTGTACCCAGTTGGGTGTGGTTTGGGGTTTGCACTTTTGAGATATTCCCACTTCTCCCATTGCGCCAGACAATCCCAATAAAGTTCAAATAAGTTACTTAAAAGAAAACAAATACTATTTGAACCCAGGGTTTGACTAGAAGTGGGAGTAGCAACCAGTGGTGTAGGATAAACCCAAGTAAACATTATGGAAATGACACGGGAACTTGTCCTCCACCTGTGTGACATCAGGGCGGGTCTGGAGTCTTCAGGTGAAGCAATGTGAGGTGAACCAAGGTGTTAGTTAGGTGTTAGAGCTGGGTGGAGGCTCCCAGTTCTTTCACAATGTTGTGAAATGTGCCTTTAGAATGTCAGTCATCGTTGTAATGCACGTTGGAGTGATAGATGTGTGTGTGTCACGAGTGGTTCTCTGTAGAAAAGGGCCTACTTTGTTTAACTGTGAACCAGACTGGTATTTTCTGACATTGTTCCACTTGTAAAGGCTGCAAGCTAATTTATGACGTCCATTCAGAAGTGAGAATTATGCAGGATTTCAGGTGGCTGTCAGGTAGTTGCTCCAGGGACTGTCATGATTACTATAATTATTTTGTAACCTATTCTAGAGGGGGACAGTATGTAGCGTACATTTAACCAGTCACTAACGTTAGTCAATCGTGTGCTTCCTCCGATGATTCACTTCTAGAAAACCTGAGGCTGAAAGGCAAATTGCAGCATTACTACTGCAGCTCTGTGGTCCAGTGTCTCTTAAGTTTAGTGAGGTATAAGGGGTGGTATGATAGCGCTCTAGTAATAACAACCCAACTGCCCCTTGACCCACAACATTAGAATACTGATGGACAATACACAACTATTGATGAGGCTAGGGCTAGTTCTGAGGTAAAATACAGAAAAAAACATACCTACAACAGAGGCTCAGGCTAGTGCTATGGTGTCTGTACCCAGCATTAGAAGGTAAAAACACAGAAAGAAGGAAAGTGCCATGCTGCTGACTGGGGGAAAAAACAGCTGTAGAATTACTGTTACTAGTGCCTTGGCACCTGTACCCAGCATTAGAAGGTAAAAACACACATAGGAGGAAAGTGCCATGCACCTGACTGGGGTAAAACACAGCTGTAGAAGGGCTGTTACTAGTGCCTTGGCACCTGTACCCAGCATTAGAATGGTGAGGTAAAACCCCACAGCTATAGAGGAGGCTAGTGCCTTGGCACATGACAGATGAATATGCTCATGCATGCGGACAGGTGGCTGCAACACAGATAGGACCAGGGAGGGATGCTGGCACTTCGTCAAGTGAAGGGACCCACCACTGGGACATCTGAGAGAGAGAGAGAGAGAGAGAGAGAGAGAGAGAGAGAGAGAGCCCTGTCGGAAATACAAAAATAATGATGTTACAAAAAGGTCCAGTCACCAGGACCACAAACACAAATTCCATCTAGACACCGTTGCCCTAGAGCACACAAAAAACGATACATACCTCGGCCTAAACATCAGCGCCACAGGTAACTTCCATAAAGCTGTGAACGAGCTGAGAGACAAAGCAAGAAGGGCCTTCTATGCCAGCAAAAGGAACATAAAAGTCAACATACCAATTAGGATCTGGCAAAAAATACTTTAATCAGTTATAGAACGCATTGGTTGTCCGCTCAACAAACAAGAATTCATAAAATGGGACAAACACCAAATTGAGACTGCAAAATATCCCCCGTCTACAACGTAAAACACCAAATAATGCATGCAGAGCAGAATTAGGCCAATACCCACTAATTATCAAAATCCAGAAAAGAGCTGTTAAATTCTACAACCACCTAAAAGGAAGCGATTCCCAAACCTTCTATAACAAAGCCATCACCTACAGAGAGATGAACTTGGAGAAGAGTCCCCTAAGCAAGCTGTTCCTGGGGCTCGGTTCACAAACACAAACAGAGCCCCAGGACAGCAACACAATTAGACCCAACCAAATAATGAGAAAACAAAAAGATAATTACTTGACACATTGGAAAGAATTAACAAAAAATGCAATTTGAACAGAGAGTACTGTACACAGTGGCAGAATACCTGACCACTGTGACTGACCCAAAATTAAGGAAAGCTTTGACTATGTACAGACTCAGTGAGCATAGCCTTGCTATTGAGAGGCCGCCGTAGGCGGACTTGGCTCTCAAGGGAAGACAAGCTATGTGCACACAGCCCACAAAATGAGATGGAAACTGAGCTGCACTTCCTAATCTCCTGCCAAATGTATGACCATATTAGAGGCACATATTTCCCCCAGATTACACAGATACACAAAGAATTTGAAAAACACACCCAATTTTGATGAACTCCCATATCTACTGGGTGAAGTACCACAGTGTGCCATCACAGCAGCAATATTTATGACCTGTTGCCACAAGAAAAGGACTCTGGACTCTGATACAGCTTAGGCTGCTGGCATTAGGAAAAAGCCCTGGAAAAGCACCCCACACAGTTCCCAGCACTGTAAAACCAAGTGTTTTGGATCTGTAACACTTTTTAAACGCGTATGACTGCAAAACGCGTATGACATGCCTTGCATTTAGAATTTCAATGAAAACTCATCACAGTGTTAGATTGTAATCACCAGAACATGTTCATTTGCTGTAACACTTTGTAAACACATTAAAATGTTTATTCAGCTCAAGGCGTTTAGGATTTAAACACTAAACACTGGAAGTGTTGTTGGGTATATTTACATATATCCCAGTATGCCTTTCGAGTGAATGTGAGAGATACCAACCCATGACTGTGTTTGTTAGTGACAAAGACATGGTTGTTGCATTTCATAATATCCATTTCTGAAGTCTTCTCCAACATTGTTGTCTGAAAGTCCTGCCTCATGGGCACATCAGATCTTGAAGTCACAACATTTAGTGATTATTCATTTCTATTGGAATCCAGCCAGAGGGAGAATATCCAACAATTGGAATACTTTATTAGCTGCAACCTGCACTCAAAATAACTGCTATGGTGAAAGATATAACAATTAAGAATATTGAAACAAGAACAACCATCTCAGTAATGGGTGCAATAAATCCAACCCCTTAGATTGGATTAGTTAAGAAACATTCAAGTTATTTATCTTTGTTCTGTATAAGATCAATTAATCAATCAATGTCCATGAGGAAACATAGATATTAAAACTAACTATTCTAAAAATCTACCTGCAACAAAGCATGCTGGGAAATATGATAATTTTTTTTACCTTTATTTAACTAGGCAAGTCAGTTAAGAACAAATTCTTATTTTCAATGACGGGCAGAACAACATATTTTTACCTTGTCAGGTCGGGGATTTAATCTTGCAACCTTCTGGTTACTAGTCCAACGCTCTAACCACTAGGCTACCTGCCGCCCTAATGAGGCCCCTACCATGTCTTTTTCACTCGGAGAGAGTTGACGGAAATTAACTCAACAGAATTAACAACACCACGCGATTGAAAATATTTATTGAATCAAATGTCCTGTTCAGTTGTGCTGAAATGTAGGTAAGGTGATAGACAACCCTAACACTGATCTGATTAAAAGGTATGGAAAGTCACATCAATTACCAATTTAGTCATTGCACTCTAACCAGGGCTATGGGAAAGTAACATGCACAAAACATGGCGCCGACCGAGAGGGCTGCCTCGCTTCTAGTCCGTAGGAAACTTTGCAGTGTTTTGATTTTTTATGTATTATTTCTTACAGTGTTAGCCCAGAAAATCTAAATTATTATTGCATACAGCCGGTAAGAACTATTAGATATCAGAGCAGCGTCAACTTACCAGCACTACGACCAAGAATACTACTTTCCCGAAGCAGATCCTTTGTCCGAACCACCCAGGGCATTTGAACTGATTCCAGAGGCTGACCCAAAACAACGCCACCGGAGAACTGCGGTCTGCTTGTCAGACTTCGGAGGAGCGCACACCACCCACCGCTTACGAGTATAGTACAGGAATAAACATCTCTCCGGTAAGAAGAAGGGCGGGGTGTATGTTTTATGATTAACGACTCATTGTGTAATTGCAACAACATATTGTTGGATTATCCCCCAAGAGAATTCTCCTCGGTTATAGTCACAGCCATGTATATCCCCCTCAAGCTGATACCACGTCGGCCGTCAAGGAACTTCACTGGATTTCATGCAAACTGGAAACCATATAGCCTGAGGTTGCATTCATTGTAGCTGGGGATTTTAACAAAGTAAATTTGAGGACAAGGCTACCTAAATTCTATCAGCATATTGACTGTAGTACTCGCGCTGGCAAAACACTGGATCACTGCTACTCTAACTTCTGCTATGCATACAAGGCACACCCCCACCCTCCTTTTGGCAAATCTGACCACGACTCCATTTTGCTCGTTCTTTCCTGTAGGCAGAAACTCAAAACTGGATGGACCTGTGCTAAGAAATATTCAACGCTGGTCTGACCAATCGGAATCCATGCTTCAAGATTGTTTTGATCACGCGGACTGGGACATGTTCCGGGTATCCTCAGAGAATAATATTGACGTATACACTGATTCAGTGAGTGAGTTTATAAGGAAGTTCATAGGAGATGGTGGACCCACTGTGACTGTTAAAACCTAACCTAACCAGAAACCATGGCTCGATGGCGCCGTTCGCAAAACTGAGAGGGTGAACCAGCACATTTAAACATGGAAAGTTGACTGGGTATATGGCCGAATACAAACAGTGTAGTTATTACCTCCGTAAGGCAATCAAACAAGCGAAATGTCAGTATAGAGACAAAGTGGAGTCGCAATTCAAGGGCTCAGACACAAGATGTATTTGGCAAGGTCTACAGAGAATCACTACAAAAGGAAAACCAACCACGTCACGGACACCAACGTCTTGCTTCCAGACAATGGCCGACGTGAGTAAGACATTTAAACGTGTTATCCCTCGCAAGGCTGCCGGCCCAGACGGCATCCCTAGCCGCGTCCTCAGAGCATGTGCAGACCACCTGGCTGGTGTGTTTACTGACATATTCAATTTCTCCCTATCCCAGTCTGCTGTCCCCACATGCCTCAAAACGGCCACCATTGTTCCTGTACCCAAGAAGGCAAAGGTAATGGAACTAAATGACTATCGCCCAATAGCACTCACTTCTGTCATCATGAAGTGCTTTGAGAGGCTAGTCAAGGATCATATCACCTCCAACTTACCTGTCACCCTAGACCCACTTCAATTTGCATACAGCCCCAATACATCCACAGAAGATGCAATCGCCATAACACTGCACACTGCCCTGTCCCATCTGGAATAGGAATACCTATGTAAGAAGGTTGAAGAAATGTGGCTTGTCACCTAAAACCCTCACAGACTTTTACAGATGCACAATTGAGAGCATCCTGTTGTTCTGTATCACCGCTTGGTACGGCAACTGCACCGCCCACAACCGCAAGGCTCTCCAGAGGGTGGTGCAGTCTGCACAACGCATCACCGAGGGCAAACTACCTGCCGTCCAGGACACCTACATTACCCAATGTCACAGGAAGGCCAAAAAGATCATCAAGGACAACAACCACCAGAGCCACTGCCTGTTCACCCCGCTACCATCCAGAAGGTGAGGTCAGTACAGGTGCATCAAAGCTGGGACCGAGAGACTGAAAAACAGCTTCTATCTCAAGGTCATCAGACTGTTAAACAGCCATCACTAACACAGAGAGGCTGCTGCCTACATACAGACTTGAAATCATTGGCCACTTTAATAAATGGATCACTAGTCACTTTGATAATGCCACTTTTATAATGTTTACATATCTTGCATTATTCATCTCATATGTATATACTGTATTTTATACCTTCTATTGCATTTTGCCTATGCCGCTTTGTCATTGCTAATTCATAAATGTATATGTATATACTCTTATTCCATTCCTTTACTTAGATTTGTGTGTATTAAGTAGTTTTCGTTGGAATTGTTAGATTACTTGTTAGATATTGCTGCACTGAACTAGAAGCACAAGCATTTCACTGCACTCGCAATAACATGTGTTAACCATGTGTATTTAACCAATACAATTTGATTTGATTTGACTTAAACACTAGTGTTTAAAATCTGAACACTTGGCTCAAAGTGGAGGAGAGATTGACTTCATCACTACTTGTATTTGTGAGAGATATTGACATGTTGCTTGACTTCCAACACTCTACTCAGCAAATTGGATGCAGTCTATCACAGTGCCATCCGTTTTGTCACCAAAGCCCCATATACTACCCACCACTGCGACCTGTATGCTCTCGTTGGCTGGCCCTCGCTTCATATTCGTCGCCAAACCCACTCGCTCCAGGTCATCTATAAGTCTTTGCTAGGTAAAGCCACGCCTTATCTCAGCTCACTGGTCACCATAGCAGCACCCACCGGTAGCACGCGCTCCAGCAGGTATATTTCACTGGTCACCCCCAAAGCCAATTCCTAATTTGGCCGCCTTTCCTTCCAGTTCTCTGCTGCCAATGACTGGAAAGAATTGCAAAAATCACTGAAGCTGGAGACTCATATCTCCCTCACTAACATTAAGCATCAGCTGTCAGAGCAGCTCACAGATCATTGCACCTGTACATAGCCCATCTGTAAATAGCCCATCCAACTACCTCATCCCCATATTGTTATTTCTTTTTCTCCTTTGCACCCCAGTATCTCTACTTGCACATTCATCTTCTGCATATCGATCACTCCAGTGTTTAAGTGCTAAATTGAAGTTACTTCGCCACTACGGCCTATTTATTGCCTTACCTCCCTAATCTTACCTCATTTGCACACACTGTATATAGATTTTTTCCTGTTGTGTTATTGACTGTACGTTTGTTTATTCCATGTGTAACTCTGTGTTGTTGTTTGTGTCGCACTGCTTTGCTTTATCTTGGCCAGGTCGCAGTTGTAAATGAGAACTTGTTCTCAACTGGCCTATCTGGTTAAATAAAGGTGAAATAAAAAAAATAAAAAATAAAAAATTGTTGAATGCACCGAGTTGTCTGTTTGAACTGCTAGCACACATGCATACCCCACAAGACATGCCACCACAGGTCTCTTCACAGTCCCTAAGTCCAGAACAGACTTTGGGAGGCGCACAGTACTACATAGAGCCATGACTGCATGGAACTCTATTCCACATCAAGTAACTCATGCAAGCAGTAAAATTAGATTTAAAAAACTAATAAAAATACACCTTATGGAATAGCGGGAACTCTGAAGAGACACAAACATAGGCCTTGGCAGCAGCTAATGGGGATCCATAATAAATACAAATACAAATATAAGTGTTCTCCTGGTTAGAAACTGACTGGAAAAAGCTGACTATCATGTGTTTAATCTTGCATTCTAAACACCTGTGTTTATGCTTTAAAAACTGACGGTTAGGTTATAAGCGTGTCACATGTTTCATGGTTTTACAGTGTAGATCAGATGTCCATAACACTTTCAATTACCCAGCAAACAAAACAAATGGGAACTTTTTTCTGTGTTTGTAACACACTGTGTGTCGCAATCAAGAGCCAAAACATTAGCCAATAGGAAGAACATTAGTAGTCCAACACGATTACAGCTCAGGGTGCTCACTAGATGCCGTCTGTCTGAACTAATTGGGACCTAAAGCGCCTTAGACGGAATGTTCAGTGAGGGCAACACACAGTAAGTCAGACTCTGGGCTACACTAATCAGTCCAGGCCTGATGCCAACCGTCTGATATTACAGCCATATTACTGTCGCCTAGCTGCTCTCGTACACAACACTACAGCATGCCACCATGCATACAAAGGCACTTAGTTAGAAGGAGAGTGTGAAAAACTGTAGGCTCCTCTCCTCTTCATTCTATTAGGTATGCACTAGCCTTCCACCTGCGTTTGTGGGTAAGTGTTCAGGGTCCTAATTAGCTAGACACTGCTTGACAACTTGTTTCAAAACCTGCAGTGAAATCTTTCTCACTGTGAAAGCCTTACATTGAAGACCTTGCCATGAATTATCCATAAGATAAAGATGAGATATTGTTGGAAAGAACAAAAAAATACTTCTCACATGATGGAACAGTGAAGAATACTGTACTCAGAATAAAAGGCAGTGCCAAGATGTTTAGGTCCGAGCACAAAATGCTTTATTTTGAGAGCACTGCGTGAGTCTGTGGCACGGCTGAACCGATCCAGTCCCCTTCCTGACTTTGAAGCTCTCCTTTCTCCTGAAGTATGCAATTGTTCACTTCCCTTCATGGATATATTGATTTTAGATGTGTGGGGAGTAGTGAACGAGTGCACAGGTCAGAAGGAAGGGATGCAACCTATTGGGATGCAACCTTTGTATCACTACCACTCTCCACCTTGACCAAATGCATGCTGGTAGAAAAGATCAGCTCTGCTCCTGGTCTGTGTGGGAGTCTACCTCCCATTGTTACCCAAATATAAACCTATGAATAAATCCACAGGACTCTAACAGATCAATCTCAAACACAGTATAGACCTGCAGGGAATTTCATTTCGTCCAATACTGTCTGGCATATACACTGGTTCTATAGATGCCAATAACAGTCCAAGCTGTGGCTTCTTAAGTGAATTCTATGCTGAAATGGGCACACAAACATACTGTATGCTGTTTTAGACATGGTGTCATGACTGAAAAGAGTCTTATAGAACATGTTGGAATTTCACAGTTTTATTTTGAATGGGTTAGAATAGTCGTAAATACTAGTTTAAAATCCTAACAACCAATAAATCGGTTGAAAACGCCAATAAACCATCTATTCTAACAATAATTTTAGCTAGCTAGCTAACCACCTAAGTGATGCACGCTTACGGTATTCACATGATTGCTGAAAAGGAAATCGAGATAAGAGACAATGGTGAAGGGAAATCATAGAGGTGGCATGAATGTAAAGGGCATGAAGGAAACATTAGAACAGTTTAAAACCAGGCGACGTAAATACGACTTTCCCTTATTTTCTGCTGATAGTTGTCAGAATGGTGCTACTTAAACCTGTGGAGGTAGCAATTGAGAGCATCCTGTCGGGCTGTATCACCGCCTGGTACAGCAACTGCACCGCCCGCAACCGTGGCACCGAGGGCACATATTTCTTAATTCCATTCTTCTACTTTTAGATTTGTGTGTGTTGTTGTTGCACTGTTGGGGCTAGGAACACAGGCAATTCGCTACACCCACAACAACATCTGCTAAATATCTGTATGTGACCAATTCAATTTGATTTGATTTAGCAGCTCAGAGTCTGTGGTGGGGGGGTAGGGGAAGGGTAAATACCCTGGGAAGGGGTAGACGGAGGGTGGAGGGTACTAAGGCTGAGCAAGAGGGGATAGGGATGAGTGGGGCAGAGATGGAGGTGGCGGGGGCAAGGGCAACAACACTTCTCTCTCTTACCCATCTCCAGGCTGTATCACAACCGGCCGTGATCGGGAGTCCCATATGGAGGCGCACAATTGGCCCAGCGTCGTCCAGGTTTGGCCGGTGTTAACCGTCATTGTAAATAAGAATTTGTTCTTAACTGACTTGCCTAGTTAAATAAAGGATAAATAAAAATCTCAACTACCCCCGGGGATACCCTGAAGAGTCGCAAGGCGTTTGTGTGTTTGCTTTGGTTGTTCCTCGCTATAAGTTATACCCCGTTCTCTGTTGACCACCTCTCTTTGTCTTCATACTTAATGCCAAAGTAGCGTTTTGAATACACCTTGTTCTGATTCTGACACGTCTCCTTCTCCCTGCCTTGCTGATATAATGGAATACTGGAGCATATTTCAGATAGAATGGAGCAGTGGGGTATATTTCAGTTAGAATGGAGTACTGGAGCATATTTCAGATAGAATAGAGTACTGGAGCATATTTCAGTTAGAATGGAGTACTGGAGCATATTTCAGAAAGAATGGAGCACTGGAGCATATTTCAGATAGAATGGAGTACTGGAGCACATTTCAGATAGAATGGAGTACTGGAGCATATTTCAGATAGAATGGAGCAGTGGGGTATATTTCAGATAGAATGGAGCAGTGGAGCGTATTTCAGATAGAATGGGGTACTGGAGCATATTTCAGATAGAATGGAGCAGTGGGTTATATTTCAGATAGAATGGAGCAGTGGGTTATATTTCAGATAGAATGGAGCAGTGGAGCGTATTACAGATAGAATGGAGCAGTGGAGCGTATTTCAGATAGAATGGAGCAGTGGAGCGTATTTCAGATAGAATGGAGCAGTGGAGCGTATTTCAGATAGAATGGAGCAGTGGGTTATATTTCAGATAGAATGGAGCAGTGGGTTATATTTCAGATAGAATGCAGCAATGGAGCATATTTCAGATAGAATGGAGCAGTGGAGCGTATTTCAGATAGAATGGAGCAGTGGAGCGTATTTCAGATAGAATGGATCAGTGGGTTATATTTCAGATAGAATGCAGCAATGGAGCATATTTCAGATAGAATGGAGTACTGGAGCACATTTCAGATAGAATGGAGTACTGGAGCACATTTCATATAGAATGGAGCAGTGGGTTATATTTCAGATAGAATGGAGCAGTGGGTTATATTTCAGATAGAATGGAGCAGTGGGGTATATTTCAGATAGAATGGAGCAGTGGGTTATATTTCATATAGAATGGATCAGTGGAGCGTATTTCAGATAGAATGGAGCAGCGGAGCGTATTTCAGATAGAATGGAGCAGTGGAGCATATTTCAGATAAAATGGAGTACTGGAGCACATTTCATATAGAATGGAGCAGTGGGTTATATTTCAGATAGAATGGAGCAGTGGAGCGTATTTCAGATAGAATGGAGCAGTGGGTTATATTTCAGATAGAATGGAGCAGTGGGTTATATTTCAGATAGAATGGAGCAGTGGAGCATATTTCAGGTAGAATGGAGCAGTGGAGTGTATTTCAGATAGAATGGAGCAGTGGAGCATATTTCAGATAAAATGGAGTACTGGAGCACATTTCAGATAGAATGGAACAGTGGGTTATATTTCAGATAGAATGGAGCAGTGGGTTATATTTCAGATAGAATGGAGCAGTGGGTTATATTTCAGATAGAATGGAGCAGTGGAGCATATTTCAGGTAGAATGGAGCAGTGGAGTGTATTTCAGATAGAATGGAGCAGTGGAGCATATTTCAGATAAAATGGAGTACTGGAGCACATTTCAGATAGAATGGAGCAGTGGGTTATATTTCAGATAGAATGGAGCAGTGGGTTATATTTCAGATAGAATGGAGCAGTGGGTTATATTTCAGATAGAATGGAGCAGTGGGGTATATTTCAGATAGAATGGAGCAGTGGAGCGTATTTCAGAAAGAATAGAGCAGTGGGTTATATTTCAGAAAGAATGGAGCAGTGGAGCACATTTCAGATCGAATGGAGCAGTGGGTTATATTTCAGATCGAATGGAGCAGTGAGTTATATTTCAGATAGAATGGAGCAGTGGAGCGTATTTCAGATAGAATGGAGCAGTGGGTTATATTTCAGATAGAATGGAGCAGTGGAGCGTATTTCAGATAGAATGGATCAGTGGAGCGTATTTCAGATAGAATGGAGCAGTGGGTTATATTTCAGATAGAATGGAGCAGTGGGTTATATTTCAGATAGAATGGAGCAGTGGGTTATATTTCAGATAGAATGGAGCAGTGGAGCATATTTCAGGTAGAATGGAGCAGTGGAGTGTATTTCAGATAGAATGGAGCAGTGGAGCATATTTCAGATAAAATGGAGTACTGGAGCACATTTCAGATAGAATGGAGCAGTGGGTTATATTTCAGATAGAATGGAGCAGTGGGTTATATTTCAGATAGAATGGAGCAGTGGGTTATATTTCAGATAGAATGGAGCAGTGGAGCGTATTTCAGATAGAATGGATCAGTGGAGCGTATTTCAGATAGAATGGAGCAGTGGAGCGTATTTCAGATAGAATGGAGCAGTGGGTTATATTTCAGATAGAATGGATCAGTGGAGCGTATTTCAGATAGAATGGAGCAGTGGAGCGTATTTCAGATAGAATGGAGCAGTGGGTTATATTTCAGATAGAATGGAGCAGTGGAGCGTATTTCAGATAGAATGGAGCAGTGGAGCGTATTTCAGATAGAATGGATCAGTGGAGCGTATTTCAGATAGAATGGAGCAGTGGAGCGTATTTCAGATAGAATGGAGCAGTGGAGCATATTTCAGATAGAATGGAGCAGTGGAGCGTATTTCAGATAGAATGGATCAGTGGAGCGTATTTCAGATAGAATGGATCAGTGGAGCGTATTTCAGATAGAATGGAGCAGTGGGTTATATTTCAGATAGAATGGATCAGTGGAGCGTATTTCAGATAGAATGGATCAGTGGAGCGTATTTCAGATAGAATGGAGCAGTGGGTTATATTTCAGATAGAATGGAGCAGTGGGTTATATTTCAGATAGAATGGAGCAGTGGAGCTAATTTCAGATAGAATGGAGCAGTGGAGCGTATTTCAGATAGAATGGAGCAGTGGAGCGTATTTCAGATAGAATGGAGCAGTGGAGCATATTTCAGATAGAATGGAGCAGTGGGTTATATTTCAGATAGAATGGATCAGTGGAGCGTATTTCAGATAGAATGGATCAGTGGAGGGTATTTCAGATAGAATGGAGCAGTGGGTTATATTTCAGATAGAATGGATCAGTGGAGCGTATTTCAGATAGAATGGATCAGTGGAGGGTATTTCAGATAGAATGGAGCAGTGGAGCATATTTCAGATAGAATGGAGCAGTGGAGCTAATTTCAGATAGAATGGATCAGTGGAGCGTATTTCAGATAGAATGGAGCAGTGGAGCTAATTTCAGTGGGGTGATGGATAAAAAGCCTTTGATCAGCAGTCCCTTGTGACATCAATTAATCGTTAATGTGCAGCAATAGGCTGATGGAAACCATAGTGAGGGTCACCTCCCTTTCCACTGGCTACTAGAGCACTGAGGATTTCCATCCATAATGATGGCTATTATTTAATCCTGTGTGTGTGCGTGTGTGCGTGTGCGTGTAGCTTATTTGAGTGTGTGAGACAGGTTTGAAACTATCCCACTGCCAGTCAGGTTGTATGCCTATCTAGCCATCTGACTGGGAGACAGAGACACAGTCCTGCATTATCAGAGACAAATAAACAATCATGACATTTCCCATTTGACTCCCTCCTCTCCCCTGCTCACTGATGTGTAGAATAGATGACTGGAGACCTCCCTCCCTATTGTCTGCCCTGTCTGCCCTGTCAGCCCGTCTGCACATGTGAGTGACATTAAATGGGTCATGCATGGAATGTTCCGTAATGTGGCCGAAATCAAAGATGAAGTCATTTTCCCCCCTTTTGCCTCATGCACACATCATAGGCTAGTTATTCCACATTTAAATGACTGTTCTGGTCTAACGAGCATTCTCTGTTTTTCTCTTTTCCATTCCATGCAACGTCTGTGTCTGTCTGTCTTTCTTTTTGTCTGTCTCTGCCTTTCTGTCTGTCCCTACATCCCGTCTGTCCATCTGATGTGTAGCTAACCACAGACATTCCCCAGCTGATGTCCAAAGTCCTTCATAACTAGGATATATTGTTCCATTACCCGGTGGCTTAATGAAAATGATTATTTAATCATTTTTTAGAATGGGTTTAATTGAAACAGCATGATGAATGGTGCAGAGGTTCCTCCTGTACAGAGAAGGGGGTAATGAGGGCCCTGTCCTGTTGGTTTCACCTTGGACCACTGCTGGAGCACAGGGTCAGAAGGAGGGAGAGAGAGAGAAAGAGTTAGGGAAGGAAGGAAGGGAGAGAGAGAGAGCGGGGCGATAGGGAGAGAGAGAGCGAGCTATAGGGAGAGAGAGAGAGCGATAGAGAGTGGTGAGGAAGAGCACAGGTGCCAATGCTACAGACATAGCACCGAACATAGTCTAGACACACCTAAGGCCTGATTTCATTAGTAACACATTATGTTTAGGAATTCACTCAAATGGAACAATACCCACAACTGCACAGGGGCAGCAACATGGAAGGTGTAGTAGCCATAATGTTGTTGACAACTCCATCAAGATATACAGTAAGCAACCTAATGGACAATTCCTTCCTGAAAACATTTCAGTTTACCAAGATTGTAGTTCCATCAAGCTCTAAGATACGTATGGGAGGGAAAAGTAACGCGAAACGAACACATCTGGAAAACAACAGACATTTTCCCTTCTTCTCCCTCCCTCCCTCCCTCCTTTATGACCCATATTAGAGAGAAGAGTGATTACTGAGTGAAAGCAATAAAAGACTGATGGAAGCCCATTTGTTAGGGATATGACTATCTGGCGGTCAGCAAGCTTTCTATTCCGCGTGTGTAGCTCTGCTCTCTCAGTTGACTAAGATTAGCTGCGTGCCCTAATCTATTGATCCCGTGGGAATGTTTCCTCCATAAGTCTCCCGATGGCGTCCTACTTAAACCCCCATCAAAGGCAAGAGGGAACGCGCCTCGCACGCTGTTTATGTCAATACGGTTAATGTGATGAACTTCACGGCACCTCCTCCGAGAAAAAGAAATGAACGATAGAAATAAATACATAAAAAAACATCCATCTCATGAGACCCCCCCCCCCCCCCCAAAAAAAGAAATGGGGACGGCTTGGGGAACGAGATCAGGGAGGAAATGTAAGACAAATCCACGCCGTTGATACTCGATTCTGTTGCTGTCATTTGTTACGATTTTTCTTCCCTCACTCGTTTCTTTTCTAAAAATCAAATTACCATCTGACTGGTGAGACAACCTTTACCAGTCTTTGTCGCCGGTTGTCTGCGGCTCTGTCATTATTGGTATGGAAAACCTATTGTGGCTTTGGGTTTCTGATGCTAACTGACAGTAAAAAGGATAAACGCTGTTGAAACGTACGCCCCGTTGAGAGATGAGGGCCATCCTCTACAAACAGGACTAACCTTTGCCACTGTAAACTCAATGCAGCAACCTTGATTAACATCAATAAATAGAATCTCATTTTAAACAGACACGGTTGTTTTTCATTTTCATTCCACGTATAAAAAGCTGCAAAAGCCAACCGAGGATCGGTAAAGAGAGGAGGAGGACAGATCAGCCAGTAAGTGGAGGACGACGTGAGGAGCAAAAGAAAGCAGTGCCTATAATGTATAATGATGAGCACAGGACCCAAGATCTCTCATCTATGGCACCATATTACACTGATAAAGTGCCTTTGTGGGGCATCCTAATGTGCCAATATACTGGAAACATGAGTGGAATTAGAGTGGGAGGGTCAGTGATGGCACCTCTGATCCTCTCCTCTCCTTGCTGGTGTACATATACCCCTTTTGTTTCCCTGGGATGGTGTAGTCAGTCTGGGGGGGGTGTGTGTGTGTGTGTGTGTGTGTGCGTGCGTGCGTGCGTGCGTGCGTGCGTGCGTGCGCGCGTGCGTGCGTGCGTGCGTGCGTGTGTGTGTGTGTGTGTGTGTGTGTGTGTGTGTGTGTGTGTGTGCAGGCGTGACGGATGGGGCTAGTGTGTGGTCAGAGGAGGAATCAGAGAGGACTCCCGCCATGGGATTTGGCAGCAGGCTGGCTGTTGTAGTTGGCATCACTAGACATGAATCTACAGGAAACTAGCTCAGATAAAGACAGAGCGAGAGAACAGCGAGAAAAGGGAGAGAGAGGGAGAGGGAGAGGGAGAGAGAGAGAGAGAGAGAGGGGGGGCGCTTTTGGAAGAAGTGGTTCTATTATTGTGACATTGCAGTGTATGTAACAAACAGAACCTGGTAGAACAAAGGTGCTATATGGAACTCTAAATGTTTCTTCAACTGTCCCCATACAAGAACCTTTTGAAGAACCCTTTTGGGTTCCATGTAGAACCCTTTCTACAGAGGGTTCTCCTATGGGGACAGTTGAAGAACCCTTTTAGAACCTTTTTTTCTAAGAGTGTAGATAGAGTTATACCAGTCCCTAGACATAGGCCTGTCTCAGTAGAAAGAAGTTGTCCCAAATGGCACCCTATTCCCTAGTACATTACTTCTGACCAGAGCTCTATGAGTTATAGGGTGTCATTTGGGATGCAGTCAGAAATTGCATCCCTGCATCTCTCCTGTTTCTGCTTCACATCTCTGGGTAGAGTCAGTGATGCGTGTCCCTCTCCCTGTCTCCCAGGTGGTTTATAGAAAGACAAGGGGAAAGGCTAGACAGGGTATCAGGCAGCTAGGAGAGCGCAAGAGGCAAAACTCATACTTGCATGACAGAGCACACAATGAGAGAAAAAACAGACAGGAGACACTTGGATAATTGGAAAGCAATTTGTGGTTTTTGAAGAAGTCTTTTGAGAAACGTTACATATTGTTCATATTTATTTTTCAGGAAGATTTCCACATCTCTTTCATATCAACAGGGTGAAATGAGTCTGAAAATTGAACGATTTGGTAGATAGCTACTAAAAGTGGCCTCAAGTCTAATGACTTAGGTATATTTCAATGGCTGCATGTCTGTTGTGTGTGAATGTTAGTTTGGCAGGAACAGAGATAATGGAACAGAGATAATGGAACAGAGATAATGGAACAGAGATAATGGAACAGAGATAATAGTTGTGTTTACTGCAACATCAGAAAGAAAAACATCAAATTGGTCGACTTGTGAGGAACTAAGCCCTGAGGGGGAAGCAACAACAATTTGAAATGTTCGTTCGAGTGGAAAATTCAAAGTTAGACAAAACTTCGGAAATATTGCTTTGCAACGTCTTATATACGTTTATAGACAGGACCAGTGTCTTTCCCGTCAAATAAGTTGACTTGGTTCAGCGTGAGGCAACAACAGAACATATTTATCAACACTGGGTATTGACCTACAGTTGATGCATATAAGGACAGTGAATGATGAAGTTTGATGACGTTTATACCTATAGTTGTTCTGAATCTGCAGATCTAACTTGAGATGGTTTGACTGGTCTGTAACTGGACCACGGCTGTGGCTTTAGTGTTGTAAAATAGACATCTCGACACAGATTCCAATGAAACTTTATTTAGCCATTCAGAGTTCTATCATTGCTCTCTCTGTTCTCTTGCTGATGACATGCTAATCAAAACTATGTCTTGTCCATGATGTATACCACTGATTGAAGGTGGTGACAGGAGATACTGTATCGTCCTCAAAAATGTATCCATCTGAAAAGCATATTCTGGTGGTATTTTACTCAAAATGGAGCCATACCGATCAAATATCCTACCAATCATGTCCATGTGTGCATCCCAAATGGCAACCTATTCCCTATACAGTGCACTACTTTTAACCAGAGCCCTGTACACTATATAGGGAATAGATTCTGTTAAACACACTGCAGAGAAAGCCAAGCTAGTCATGAGCGTGATACGAATAGCATTTTTACTTTTTTCTTTTTTCTTAACCTTTATTTAACCAGGGAAAGACCGTTGAGGTTTGAAACCTCTTTTGTGAGAGGGACCTGTCAAGAGGTCTTAAAATAGGACCACCTGTTACTGTACTAGCATGGTCAATACTAGGATTAAAGCAACCCTTAGCCGACACAATCGAAATCTAATTAACACAATAAAACAATCCCCATCAAAATACGTCTGTTTAAGCTAGCGATATCTGTTTTTTGGGCACAGGGTAGCGTCTCAACACTTCCACATTTGCGGTGAAAGGTGGCAGAGCTGGAGCGGTGTTCGTCAGACACCGAGACATCCTGAAAATCGCTCTTCTCAGAAAGTGTGTAGCACAATTGTACAGTATGTTTATTACCTTCCTCAAACCTCTTTCAAATCCCTTGAATTGTGTATTATAGATAACACACAGTTTATTATTGTATATTAATCTACATCAAAGTGGAGAAACAATTCAACTTTCAGTAACTATGTTTTAAGACAGAAAAAATAATCATTTACACTCCGGGGAACATTGACCAGTGTACAATCTTTATAATGAACAGAACTCTTCCGATAACCATCTGAATAAGCAGGTTTAGTGGCGTTGGGCCATTGTTATATTAACTGATAGGGGCTTACACCTCATTAATCAGTTAGGTGTCTGTAAGTTATCGCTGAGGGATGAATTGGCTAAATGGGAACTTAGGCACACACACTCAAATACCATCTAACACGCGCACACACACACACACACACACTCAAATACATTCTAACACGCGCACGAAAGGGCACAGGCAAACACACACACACACACACACACACACACACACACACACACACACACTCAAATACCATCTAACACGCGCACACACACACACACACACACACACACACACACACACACACACACACACACACACACACACACACACACACTCAAATAACATCTAACACGCGCACACACACACACACACACACACACACACACACACACACACACACACACACACACACACACACACACACACACACACACACACACACACACACACACACACACACACACACACACACACACACACACACACACTCAAATACCATCTAACACGCGCACGAAAGGGCACAGGCAAACACACACACACACACACACACGCACACACACACACACACACACACACACACACACACACACACACACACACACACACACACACACACACACACACACACACACACACACACACACACACACACACACACACACACACACACACACACACACACACACGCACACACACACACACGCACACACACACATGCACACACACACGCACACAGAGCTATCATTAATTAGGTTTGTTGTTCTCATGGATTTAGATAATAAAACGTTGTGAGGCTCGGATTCAGTTGTGGCAATGGGAGGCCTTTCTCTTGCCATCGATTTTTGTCTCCCGTTTCCTCTGACATTTTGCAATTTTGCTTCAGGAGCAGGTTTTAATTTTCATTTCCCTGGCCGAACGGAGAGCTGGGTTTCTGGACAGCTATCCTCTAATTAATCTGACCAATTAATGGATGCAGCGGGCACGTGCCGAGAACCACGCCACAGAATACAACAACACCTGTTGACTTCTATTGACAGACTTCCAGTCACTCAATTGTGTGTGTGTGTGTGTGTGCATACGTATGACGTGCGTTGGGGAACGCGTACATACATCTTTGTATATTTGCATTCATGTGTGTGAATACGTGTCTCCTTACACTGTAAGCGCTGAAAGGACATAGGTAGAAATGGCTCGCTACAAAATCTGATACGGGGGGGATACTAAGGTGTTTGTAATATCAATGGCTATAGGTTGCACATGGAATTAAACCTGTTGCTATGGCGATACTCTTTCCCTCTTTCGCTTTACATAAATGAGTCACAATGAATTAGAAATCCAATTTGTGTTGTTTACTATGCTCAGAATAGATTACAAATGTATCACCCCGCTTGATGCTAATTCCTTTGGCAGTCTCTGTTGTTTCTGATGAGAAAGGAGAAAGTTGGGAGGAGGACGTTCATACAATTGGGGGCTGGGGTTTTGTCGACGCGTCCCAATTGGCACCCTATTCCCTATAGTGTGAAGGGAGTAGGGTGCTATTTTGTACATGTCCATAGCTAGCCCGTTTTGTTTTCATTCAGCTTCACCACCTAGCATATGATAATTAGCCTATGTTGGAACTCTTACTCACCCTGACTCATAGTAACAAGTTCTTCAGCTAATGATCAAGCCACGCAAAGCAATACACATTTGCGTGTGCGTGTGTGTAAGCGTGTGTATCTGTGTTTGTAATGTGCTACACATGCCTCCTACACTCCCACGTCATCTTCAGATCAAATACAGTCTTGTTGCCAGACGTAAATGCCGCCATCTTTCCACAGACTATATGCCCAGTGCCAGAAATATGCATCATTTCATTTAGGGGATTTTCTCTCATCTTTGTCCTCCCAATGCCTGTACACAGCGTTTGTAGTGTACACTTCTCTTCCCTATCGATTCAGTTTGTTCCCACTTGGTTTGATTGATATTGTGTTCTGCATAAAGAACTCCTACCAAGGGCATCGATGGAGCTAGATATTTTAATGATCGTGTGATACATACTTCTCAGAATACAGGGTCAAAGCAGCTTGTTAGGGAACAACTGGACAAAATGAAATGGTTTTCTCATACAATCTGAGGGAAGAGTATGAACTACGATGTAACCAAAGGTTAATTGTTCAATTCGGAGACAGTGGCGGGTTTCTAAGACAATAGATAAAACCTCCATTACCTGAGGGATGTCTAATCTAAGTTAAAAATGCAACCGCATTCTTCAACGGATGTGTTCTATCCTTTTAGAACCCATTCCTGAAAGGACACTGGTCTTTAGAGAGTGAAGAGAGAGAAGTAGGTAGGCAGCTCAGCATTAATGGAGGAGAGGAAGGAGAGTCCCAGGCAGATTGCGTTCCAAATGGCACCTTATTCCCTAAATAGTGCACCACTTTTACAGTGAGCTCCAAAAGTATTGGGACAGTGTTTTGACTCTGTACTCCAGCACTTTGGTTTTGAAATGATACAATGACTATAACGTTAACGTGCAGAATGTCAGCTTTAATTTGAGGGTATTTTCATCCATATCGGGTGAACCGTTTAGTCCACCCATTTTAGGGGACCAAAAGAATTGGGACAAATTCACTTATGTGTATTAAAGTAGTCAAATGTTTTTGTATTTGGTCCCATATTCCTAGCATGCAATATTACATCAAGCTTGTGACGCTACAAACTTGTTGGATGCATTTGCTGTTTTTTTTTGGGTTGTGTTTCAGATTATTTTGTGCCCAATAGAAATGATGTAATTTCTAGACGGTTCACTCGATATGGATAAAATACCCTGAAATTGAAGCTGACAGTCTGCACTTAACTTAACAGTCATTGTGTCATTTCAAGTGCTGAGTACAGAGCCAAAACAACAACAACAAATGTCACTGTCCAATACTTTTAAGGAAGTAAGGAATGGGGTGCTATTTGGGATGCAGACCCAGTCTCCACATGGCAGCTGAGATCTCTGAGAGTAAACAAATGGTTGCCAAATGTATAATTGGTGTTCCTGTACTGAGTTCCCAGCACAACAGAGTGAACTCATCACAGGACAAACTGCAGACTAGATGTTCCTTCAGGTAGCAGGTAGAGTGTCCCTCGGTACACATCTCTAGAAGAGTGTGTATGTGTGTGTGTGTGTGTGTGTTACATCTTAATCTTAATTATTTCACACTATTGGATGTTGGGCTCTCACATTAAACTAAATCTTAGAGGTTTAGGTAGCGGTACGTGAGCGTACGTCTTAATGCATCAGACTATAGAGTCTTATAGTGAATGTTGAGTCTAGACTGATGTCATGGGATTTCTAGTTTTCTAAACTGCCACTGGGGGAGGAAACAGTGTCAGTATTTCACAAAACAGCTGTTGGGCAGCAGGTAGACATCTGCAGCACCAGCCATTCTTCTCCATCCAATGATTTGCATAAATGCATGACCCGTGCCTGTTTTTTAACCTTTATTTAACTAGTCAAGTCAGTTAAGAACAAATTGTTATTTTCAATGACGGCCTAGGAGCAGTGGCTTAACTGCATTGTACAGTTAGAACGACAGAACGACAGAATTTTACCTTGTCAGCTCAGGGATTCGGTTACTATTCCAACACTCTAACCACTAGGCTACCTGCCGCCCCAGATAAAATCTGTGTCCCAAATGGCCCCCTTTTCCCTACATAGTGCACTACTTTTGACCAGAGCTATGACCTCTGGTCAAAAGTAGTGCACCATATAGGGAATAAGCAGGGTGTCATTTTGGATGCAGATAATGTGTTGAAACAGTCCTGCTAAGTAGAAGCTATAGGCAGTCTGAGGCATTTGTTTGGAAGCCACATACAAATCTATTACCAGTCATATAAGCTCATCTAACAGAACTGTACTGTATAAACAATTCCTTTGACTAGAAAGCCACCATTATGCTTGGGGCTGACTGAATCTACATGACTCTGAGCTCACGACAGTCAGTTAACAGCAATATGCCTTTTTCTCTGCTCTGTAACTGTTGGGATTTGAGAACGACTGTGGAGCTGCAGTGTCCTGCTGGGGAAACATATTGTGGCCTGAGGTCTGGTGTCACATTATTAAAACACCAGGGAGACTGTGTCTGTGTGTGTGTGTGTGTGTGTGTGTGTGTGTGTGTGTGTGTGTGTGTGTGTGTGTGTGTGTGTGTGTGTGTGTGTGTGTGTGTGTGTGTGTGTGTGTGTGTGTGTGTGTGTGTGTGTGTGTGTGTGTGTGTGTGTTGGAGTGTCAGTGTAGTGTGTGTGTGTGTGTGTGTGTGTGTGTGTGTGTGTGTGTGTGTGTGTGTGTGTGTGTGTGTGTGTGTGTGTGTGTGTGTGTGTGTGTGTGTGTGTGTGTGTGTGTGTGTGTGTGTGTGTGTGTGTGTGTGTGTGTGTGTGTGTGTGTGTGTGTGTGTGTGTGTGTGTGTGTGTGTGTGTGGGTAGAGTCCAGTGAGTGAGTGAATGAATGAGGAGTAAGTAGTAGTGAGTGAGTGAATGAGTGAGTGAGAGAGCAAGGAGTGAGTGAGTGAGCGAGTGAGCGTCTGGCCATGCACCAGTCAGAAGAAAAAGCCTTGTCATTCCTTATCTAAGATCATAACCTTTAGAGGTTTCACTGCTTCACTACAGAGTACTGACGGAGACATATGAGAGACTTCAGATCTCCTCAGAGAAGATCTGACTGTAATGTGTTCTTTTAACAGACAGTCTGATCGTAGATCCTTCAATCTGCATCCCAAATCACACCCTAATTCCTTTAAAGTGGGAACATCACCATAGGGTTCAGGTCAAATGTAATGCACTAAATAGGGAATAGGATGCCATTTGGGAAGCGGACTCACTTCTTGGATGTCTAGAAGAAGCTATTCATAGCTAGACCGGCCATTTGAATTGGCAAATAACTTTAGCTGGTTTTGAATTAGGGACTTGGAATCGCACACTAATTGGAAATGACAAAAAATAAGTGTTGGCTGTGGAGCCTGTCTGAGCATGTGTCGCCCTGCTCAAGTGGGACTTCACAGGCAGCATCAGGCTTTTTCATTTCCGATTACCCATATCAGGAAGCATAGCCAGGCCTCTTTCACAATTGATTAGAGTGTAGAAGTAATATAGAAAAACATACAGAATGTGACACACACACACACATGTATGCTCACGCACACACACACACGGGCCCAGCTCACGTTATGAATATTACATATACCTGTACTCTGTTATTTCCAGAAAAATATTTTTTAAATTTCTCTCAAACAAGGTTGGACTGTATATGGTATTCACTTGGGGATCTCCATGTAACTTGACGAACATAACATTTTCATTAGTCTTGACTGAGTACAAGCGTCGGAATGGCAGAAAGAACAGTGTGACTAAATCAAAAACATTGGTTGCCAGGGAAATATTCTGATTGCTGTCATGTATCGTGTCCTGAGACACTCAAAGGCAGTGCTTGTGTGTCCTTATACAGTTGTACTGAAGTCTGCAATGTTTTCTTATATTCTGATGTCAACCACACAGTTTGGTTTGGCTTAACAGGGACACCCTCTTAAAGAACATTCCACACCTGAATAGCCTTGACATACTGCATCAAACACACTCAAAGTTTCTCTCAGAAAACATCAGCTGTAGCATCTTCATGTGGTCTGTGGTACATACTCCTGGGCTACGTCCCAAAAGGAACCTTATTGCCTTTATGATGCACTACTTTGGACCAGAGCCTATAGAGTTCTCCTCAAAAGTAGTCCACTACATAGGGAATAAAGTGTGATTTGTGACGCGGATTTTAATTCTCAAATAAGAGGTGGAATGTCGCACTTTAGTGAGTCAGAGGCAAAGAAGGGGACATTCAGGGTAAGCTCGTGTGAATCACCAGCCCAATGTGAAAGAAGTTGTGTTGGAAACTTCCTTCCCATCAAAATGAATGGAAGAGACTCACTGTGTTGATTTACTTGATCGCTGCAGCTGCCTCACTTCCTTAACCACATCACCCTGTTTTTTTTTTCTCTCTCTCTCTCTCTCTCTCTCTCTCTCTCTCTCTCTCTCTCTCTCTCTCTCTCTCTCTCTCTCTCTCTCTCTCTCTCTCTCTCTCTCTCTCTCTCTCTCTCTCTCTCTCTCTCTAATGCCACTTTTCCTAAGGACGGCAGGCTGTGAGGAGGAGGAAAAATTCCGTAGTCAATTTCTGCACCATATGGGCCGACTGATAGATGCTAAGTGGCTCGCTCAAACCTTTCTAGCACAAATAATTGTAATTTATGATGCCAAATCTTCAGATTCATCACGGACTAGCCTATGCCCCTTTCTCTGCTGCCACGGCCACACAGCATTATGGGCTGTATCGTTTTACCCTCCCGTCCACTTCCTAATCCAATCATCCAATCAGAGGCTGGTTTAAGAACCAAACCTTCTGCGACAGGCCGTTGTCGTTGACGACTCAGGACGATAATGACTCTTAAGCCATGACGGGGGTTGTGGGTCAGACTCAGAGACCACAGTAATGAAAGTTTATGTGATGTTTAGAAGGCGTCAGTCTGGGCTGAAGTAGTGCCATTAGACTGCCATCTTAGAACCCTGATCATGGCTGAAGTATCAGGGTTTCAGGGTAACACAAAGGGTATAGCCCATCTTCTCATAGAATACATTTTTCCAATGCCATAAAGAATTGAAGTTTGAAAAAAGGGTTAATTCATATATTGGTCAGGTTTATATTTAGTATTATAAAGTCATTAGAACAGTTTAGATTGTCTCCTCCATTTTACAATTAAAGTGTTGCTTTATTAGCAGAACACACTAGTATCCAAATTAGTCTCAATGTAGAGAGCTACCATTAGTACACCTTCATAAAGTCAAATTCACATAACAGTTCCTAAAGTAAGCCTTGTCCGAGCCAGAATTGACAATATTGCAGGCGCTCATCTCCTGTTTCTGTAGAGTGAGGCAGCAAGTAAACCCCCTGGACGGTCATTGTCTCATTGTCGGTACCAAATTACGACCTTCAACTAGAATGTGACCCGTGTCCCCTCCAGTATGTAGTCCAGTGTACAGTACGTGCAAAACGCCACACCTCTACCCCCAGAGACTGATAGCCAGCTATGTATTACGCCATCAGGCTTGTATAAACCAAGTGCCAGATATGTGAGTGCCATACCAGCCAGATCACTTCTCTGCTGAATATAGAATCTGTGGTACAGGGCATGTCAACACCTCATATACAGTAGCTATGGTAGCATGCAAGCCACTAGCACTTATGAGTAGAGGCACAGTGTTAAATGATAGAGGACAGAGTGTGTGCTCCATACACGCTCCAGCCCATGTGGCAATTCCATGCCAAGACAGAAATAGACAGCTATATCTATTGGCATGATGCAGTATGTGTGTCAAGTACCAACCTGTCCTGCTAACCTCATAACACAGCAAGGTGAAGCCAGCGGGACTCAGAGCCTGCTCCATTATGGTATCCATTTTAGGACACCCTCAGCCCCAAGCCTCACACCTCAGTTTTGATTTGATTTCTTTGACCCTTTCAAAACAAAATTCAATCACACGTGAACACAATGCATCTACAAATAATTGAGGGTAACAAAAAAAGTTTAACAACTTAACAAAAATGTTCGGCAAAAATCAAGAGTGGGATGTTAGGGTAAAGGGTGCCATTAAGAGATGTGACCTGGGGTAAAGGGTGCCATTAAGAGATGTAACCTGTGTAAAGGGTGCCATTAAGAGATGTAACCTGGGGTAAAGGGTGCCATTAAGAGATGTAACCTGGGTAAAGGGTGCCATTAAGAGATGTGACCTGGGTAAAGGGTGCCATTAAGAGATGTAATCTGGGTAAAGGGTGCCATTAAGAGATGTAACCTGGGTAAAGGGTGCCATTAAGAGATGTAACCTGGGTAAAGGGTGCCATTAAGAGATGTAACCTGGGTAAAGGGTGCCATTAAGAGGTGTAACCTGGGGTAAAGGGTGCCATTAAGAAATGTAACCTGGGTAAAGGGTGCCATTAAGAGATGTGACCTAGGTAAAGGGTGCCATTAAGAGATGTAACCTGGGTAAAGGGTGCCATTAAGAGATGTAACCTGGGTAAAGGGTGCCATTAAGAGATGTAACCTGGGGTAAAGGGTGCCATTAAGAGATGTAACCTGGGTAAAGGGTGCCATTAAGAGATGTAACCTGGGTAAAGGGTGCCATTAAGAGATGTAACCTGGGTAAAGGGTGCCATTAAGAGATGTAACCTGGGTAAAGGGTGCCATTAAGAGATGTAACATGGGTAAAGGGTGCCATTAAGAGATGTAACCTGGGTAAAGGGTGCCATTAAGAGATGTAACCTGGGTAAAGGGTACCATTAAGAGATGTAACCTGGGTAAAGGGTGCCATTAAGAGATGTAAGCTGGGTAAAGGGTGCCATTAAGAGATGTAACCTGGGTAAAGGGTGCCATTAAGAGATGTAACCTGGGTAAAGGGTGCCATTAAGAGATGTAACCTGGGTAAAGGGTGCCATTAAGTTTACAATTGGCTCATTCATCCCCCTCCTCTCCCCTGTAACTATTCCCCAGGTCGTTGCTGCAAATGAGAACGTGTTCTCAGTCAACTTACCTGGTAAAATAACGGTAAAATAAAAAATAAAAAAATTATTAAGAGATGTAACCTGGGTAAAGGGTACCATTAAGAGATGTAACCTGGGTAAAGGGTGCCATTAAGAGATGTAAGCTGGGTAAAGGGTGCCATTAAGAGATGTAACCTGGGTAAAGGGTGCCATTAAGAGATGTAACCTGGGTAAAGGGTGCCATTAAGAGATGTGACCTGGGTAAAGGGTGCCATTAAGAGATGTAATCTGGGTAAAGGGTGCCATTAAGAGATGTAACCTGGGTAAAGGGTGCCATTAAGAGATGTAACCTGGGTAAAGGGTGCCATTAAGAGATGTAACCTGGGTAAAGGGTGCCATTAAGAGGTGTAACCTGGGGTAAAGGGTGCCATTAAGAAATGTAACCTGGGTAAAGGGTGCCATTAAGAGATGTGACCTAGGTAAAGGGTGCCATTAAGAGATGTAACCTGGGTAAAGGGTGCCATTAAGAGATGTAACCTGGGTAAAGGGTGCCATTAAGAGATGTAACCTGGGGTAAAGGGTGCCATTAAGAGATGTAACCTGGGTAAAGGGTGCCATTAAGAGATGTAACCTGGGTAAAGGGTGCCATTAAGAGATGTAACCTGGGTAAAGGGTGCCATTAAGAGATGTAACCTGGGTAAAGGGTGCCATTAAGAGATGTAACATGGGTAAAGGGTGCCATTAAGAGATGTAACCTGGGTAAAGGGTGCCATTAAGAGATGTAACCTGGGTAAAGGGTGCCATTAAGAAATGTAACCTGGGTAAAGGGTGCCATTAAGAGATGTAACCTGGGTAAAGGGTACCATTAAGAGATGTAACCTGGGTAAAGGGTGCCATTAAGAGATGTAAGCTGGGTAAAGGGTGCCATTAAGAGATGTAACCTGGGTAAAGGGTGCCATTAAGAGATGTAACCTGGGTAAAGGGTGCCATTAAGAGATGTAACCTGGGTAAAGGGTGCCATTAAGTTTACAATTGGCTCATTCATCCCCCTCCTCTCCCCTGTAACTATTCCCCAGGTCGTTGCTGCAAATGAGAACGTGTTCTCAGTCAACTTACCTGGTAAAATAACGGTAAAATAAAAAATAAAAAAATTATTAAGAGATGTAACCTGGGTAAAGGGTGCCATTAAGAGATGTAACCTTGTTGTTCGTTTTAGAACGTCTTCCTCCTCTCACTGGATCCGAATCGATTGGAAGCTCCACTGTTGTGACACCATGACTTAGCACAGTGTATTTCATCCACACAACAAACAGAATTAAACTGTGTCGAAATACAGCGCAAACACTCTGTATGTTTGTCTTAGACAAACCACAGAAGCAGACATGGTCCCCCATATTGCATTTCAGAAACTTGTGTTTATCTTCTGTGAGTGTTGCAAACCCTCCTGTGCTTCACAGGGAGCTAGATGTACCGTTAGTTAAACCATCAACATAGGAGTCTGTCCTGCCTCTGCTGTGCCACTGGTGTATAGCTAACCTTATTGTCTTAATACCTCTCCCTGTGTAACATGAAAAACATACAGTCCCTTATGCATCACTAGAGGGTGGAGAGAGAGAGAGGTAGAGAGAGAGAGAGGTAGAGAGAGAGAGAGAGGTAGAGAGAGAAAGAGAGAGAGGTAGAGGTAGAGAGAGGTAGAGGTAGAGAGAGGTAGAGAGAGAGAGAGAGAGAGAGAGAGAGGTAGAGAGAGAGAGAGAGGTAGAGAGAGGTAGAGGTATAGAGAGAGAGGTAGAGAGAGAGGTAGAGAGAGAGAGAGAGAGAGAGAGAGAGAGAGAGAGAGAGAGAGAGAGAGAGAGAGAGAGAGAGAGAGAGAGAGAGAGAGAGAGTGAAATAAACTAGCTACAAAGCACCCTGGCTTACAAAGTGTGACCAATTCAAGGTCTCTCACGCGCTTATCATGTCAAAATCCTACTTTCATATTGAAATCAGTCTTCATTTTAAGGGGAGACCTGTCACAGATTCCAAACGGTGTGTTTCAAAAAGGCACCAATTTGATTGAAGAGCTGTTTAGAATGTAAAAGGATTCATCACTCGTCTGGCTGTGGGCAGCAGCTGCCAGCAGCATGGATGTAGAGACAACACTCTCTATAGTCCCTCACTCTATTGGGGTTGTCACTCATTACGTGTTGCTTGAATATTGAGAATAGCGTGAATCAAGAAAGGAGAGGGCCTCCGTCTATTTTCATACAGCATGCGTTCTAAATGGCCCCTGATTCCCTACATGGCGCTACACATCTCTAGTGTGCTATATAAGGAATAGGGTTTCATTTGGGACACAACCACTGAGTTCTGTAGTTCAGTATTATCTTCTTGGGGGACGCAGATAAACAGAGGTCAGCAGGGACTAATCATAAATAGACTCTGCCATTCATTCATTCCCATAGCAAAGCCGCACATGAAACAAGGCCTCTCAGTCATTTTGGCATGGCGTTTTTTTCCCATGTTTGCCAGCACCTGTCTCCTCTGTACTTTGGCGTGACCTGACGCAGCTGTTTCACAGGTTTTGAACCACTCACAGTTCCTCACAGTTCACTGTTTGATTCATATCCACTTAAAGACATTCTGTTATCCTCTTTTCCTCATAGCTATCACAGCTCCGCCCAGGAGCACTTAAAAATGGATCGAACGCAAACGGCGTTCCCTATTTTACAGGCCTGCAACCTTAGATCCTCTGGTGGCAAAGGAAGAAGGAATATTTCTCTCTCTCTTTCTCTCTCTCTCTCTCTCTCGTTTTCTTTCTCTCCTCAGACAGATGGTTTTAGGCGAGTGGAGCCATGTTAGTGAGTGGAGCCATGTTCAAATGTAGGACAAGACAGAGGCAGAGGGATCAGCGGCCAGCCCCATCTCCCTAACACCCACAGAGGAGGAGAGGAGAGGAGGAGAGGTGGAGAGGCACTAAACAGGATGTCAGGCAGGGGCTACTGAGATAATTGTACGCACCTCTCTCTCTCTGTCTCTAGCTCTATCCCCCCCTCTCTCTCTCTCTCTGGGCCCAAGGTAAAGACAAACATGTAATGATCCTTTCCTTATGATAACCCCTCCCACTCCTGTCAATGCTTTTACCAGCAAGAGAGAATGGGAAAACGAAATAATGTTTAACAAAATGCAGCACATACCACCCCCTGCAGACACATTCAATCTACTGTAGCTTTGACCACTGAGACGAGAGTGTTGGCACGTCTGTAGAGAGAGAGAGAGAAGGAAAGAACAAAACCACTAAAAAGGGGAAACAGGCTAAATGTTTGAGTGAATGTCCAAGGCTAACGATTTTCTATCCAAACCTGCATACATTTTTGGTCCATCGAAATTACAGACATTTAAGAGGGAAACCATTGAAAGGCTTCTGAAGGCTTACGAAACCCTTTGGTCAAGCAGGTGTGTAAATTGAGATTGCAAAATTGTTTTATAATGGTTCAGAAAACTATTCGGTGAATAATTGTGATAGATTGGAAGATTGCAATAGCTTACTTGGTGGAAAATACGATGGAAATCTACGAAGCAATACTGTTTGGATAACTGTAAATACCACAAGCCTACGTCAAAGCTTGGTTGTATTTGCTGTCCAACACAAGATCTTAGCTGGAGAATGTTAGGAGGTTTTCTGTATGGATTGCAATTTGCCGAACATGTAACTGAAGCTTTAATGGCCTGCAGGAAGCATATCTTTCTTTGTGTTCTTTTATAATGATCCTCAAATACTACTACACAGGTCATGGTACAAAGACAACAGAGAGTATATACTGTATGTTAAAATAACAACCAAATGCTTATGTTCTCTTTGGTTCTGACGAGAAATTTTAATGGATGTCTTGCTGAATTATTACAATTCTAACTTGGATTAGAGTTCCATGTTGATCAACAATTGCCAGCGTAGAAAGACAACTCCCCCGTCTCCCCTCCTTCCCCCAACCCCCTCGCCCCTCTCCTGAAAATGTAGCATCTGTGCTCTCAGCTATTTGTATCTAAAACAAATTAGTTACCTTGGTAATGGCACAGCAACTGCAAGCCCTCCTTGTCCAGATAGCAGGGTCTGTCTGTCCTCCAGTCTTAATGGAGACTGCTTTTCTGTTTGTCTAGAGAGACAGGAGAGGCCACTATTCAAATAGGGCCCACAAATGATACAGGCCATTGATGATTACGTCCCCTGATTAATTTATTTTCTGTATTTCTTTGTTATTATGACCCCCCCCCCCTCCCCCTCATTCCTGTGTGTGTGTGTGTGTGTGTGTGTGTGTGTGTGTGTGTGTGTGTGTGTGTGTGTGTGTGTGTGTGTGTGTGTGTGTGTGTGTGTGTGTGTGTGTGTGTGTGTGTGTGTGTGTGTGTGTGTGTGTGTGTGTGTGTGTGTGTGTGTGTGTGTGTGTGTGTGTGTGTGTGTGTGTGTGTGTGTGTGTGTATGCCTGCTACTTCAGGGCCACATAATGGGCTGGGTGGACTATAGAAAGTACAGAACACTAACAATGGCCCTGTTTCAATTCCAGGGCAGCCTTCAACTAGCAGGCTTAACATACCATATAATATCACAGATAAGATGGATACAAAATGGACAGATGTGTAATTTATTCAGGTATGTACCCTTACATTGTAAAACTAGTTTTTAGACTCCAAACAGCATACAGTCTTAAAAATAAAGATAAAAGATGGAACCTTATAAACTTATTGAGAGCGATACCATAGAGGAATCATTTTAGGTTCCCCCGAAGAACCATAAATGGGATGGTTCTTTGAAGAACCAAACATAAATCCAAAGCCAGAAATGTTTCAGCCCTCCAGGACCAGAATTGAATAGCTCTGCTGTAGGGTTTTAAGCCTTATTTGCATATTTCTCAGGGTGCCTTTCGAGTGAATTTTAGTTACAAGTAGCAGAAATGACTGCCATTGCTAGTGGCAGAGACATGGTTATTGCATTCCTTCATTTTCAGTCCTGTTGCCATCGCCAAGTGAGACCCGAAGTGAATATGATGTCATTAAATACTATAAATTCCCTAAGACAATACATATTTCATAAGGCTTTCTTTTGAGGATCTAGCTTTATCATAATACAGTGGCCTGAAACTCATTGTTTTCAGCCCACATCAGACCTGCAACTCACATTATGCTATTGGAATCGAGCCAGAGTGAGAATATCCAACTTTTTTTCTTTTTTTTCACTCACAACCTGCCTTCAAAATGAGTGTTAGGAAACTAAGATATGAGAAACTGGAACAACCATTTAATTAACGGGTGCAATAACTCCAAGTAACCAATTGAAATATTTTAGAAAAATGTATATTATTTATATTTGAGTAGCATAAAATTAAATAATGAATCAATATACATGTAAAAACATAGATATTGAAACAAACAGTTCTAAAAATCAACCTGTAGTAGAGCATGCTGGGAAATATGATAATGATGGGCGTGGTTTTGGCTCAACTCCGGTTATTCCACCATTGGCACCCCAATGGTGGAACAAACTCCCCCACGACGCCAGGTCAGCGGAATCAATCACCACCTTCCGGAGACACCTGAAACCCCACCTCTTTAAGGAATACCTAGGATAGGATAAAGTAATCCTTCTAACCCCCCCTCTTAGAGTTAGATGCACTATTGTAAAGTGGTTGTTCCACTGGACATCATAAGGTGAATGCACCAACTTGTAAGTCGCTCTGGATAAGAGCGTCTGCTAAATGACTTAAATGTAAATGTAAATGTAAACACTATGGTTATTTTACACCACTTTTTACACCAGTGTCAATTTAACCCTCACAGTGTTATTTTAACTGTTGAATCAACACCAGAAATGTTACACTGAAAAATCAACACTAGCACTAGCTAGCACACTGGCCAATTTACTGTCTGCTACGAAAGGGACACATCTGCAGGCTTCCATACATTTCAAGAACCTTTTAGAATTATGAAGAACCATAGATGCCAGGTCAAGAACCCCACACTTAACTCAAAGGTTCATTATCAGTCAAGAGTTCTCCAAGGAACCGTAAGAGCTGAGGAAGAACCATTTAAGAACCTTTATTTTTTGTTCTGTGTACCACAATGAGTAAGACATGGGTTACACATGAATATGAAGATGTAACCGTTCAGTGTGTGTGATTGTGTGGTTGTTTGACTCATTTTCACAACAGCTTCTGTTCCGGTAGCTTTAAGTCCTCAGCTTTTCTGGAGACAATGACAGAGACGTATGGCAACCCGCAAGCAAGTCATAGGCTGTACCAAATGGCACCCTATTCCCTATAAGTGCACTACTTTTGTCCGGAGGCCAAGAAGAAACCCATAATTGGTCATGTCACAATACATTTTGACTGTACGGGGAACATCCAGTCATTGTTTGGTTGGGACTGGATGACAGCGGTGGATGTTGTGCAATGAGCTGAGTGGGCAGGCAGGCAGGCAGGCAGGGTACTTTTAGTGAGCTCAGAGAGAATTCTACTGGCAGACACCATGTGACACCATCTCTCTCTCTCTCTCTCTCTCTCTCTCTCTCTCTCTCTCTCTCTCTCTCTCTCTCTCTCTCTCTCTCTCTCTCTCTCTCTCTCTCTCTCTCTCTCTCTCTCTCTCTCTCTCTCTCTGGTGAGTTTAAATGATCTCTCTCTCTCTCTCTCTCTCTCTCTCTCTCTCTCTCTCTCTCTCTCTCTCTCTGGTGAGTTTAAATGATGAAAGATCCCTCCTCATTTTACATAAATTCAGACACAGTAAGAAGGTGATACCTTAGTCCAGCAGGGGAGGACGGAGGCTATAAAGTCAAAGTGAACTCATTTTGTCCTTTTAAATATCTTTCCCAACTACTTTTGCTCCAGTTTCATCAATCCCCAGCACTGAAGTTTAAACATATAAATGCTGCCAAAGCCAATGATATCGCATATTAGTGATATATTAGTGATACTGCAGAGTGGATAGAGAAGGCTACTCCAGACTGTACTGTATACGCAGTACTGTATGTTTTAACAGGTGCCTTTCCATGATAGCTACAGGAGAGAAGAAGAGGGAAAATCTGCAGGAGATTTCCTTTGGGGGTGATCGATGCGTGTTTAGAACATGTTAGCAAGCAGGAAGGAGGTGTGAAGTAATCATGTGAAACTGGAAACAATCTGACACGATAGAGAACAGAGAGAGAGAGAACGAGAGAGAGAGAGAGAGAGAGAGAGAGAGAGAGAGAGAGAGAGAGAGAGAGAGAGAGAGAGAGAGAGAGAGAGAGAGAGAGAGAGAGAGAGAGAGAACAACATTGAGAGAGAGAAAAAAAAACAGGGTGATGTGGTTAAGGAAGTGAGGAACAGGTGTTAACCTCTCATGCTGTCCTGTCCCATGCTAAATAGGACTTAAGGTACTATCAGCATTACTATACACATAACAGAAAGGCCTTTGTTAAAGAGAACAGTACTTTAACAGACATGTAGTCCAGTTTCTCATCTTCATACAGTGCCACGTCATACTGAAGCTACAATCACACCAGAACAAACCAAGATACAGTATTGTACTCCTGATCAACTGAAAAGTAATAGAAAGACAGGCTGATGTGCTCATTGACTTTTTGGGTGATAATTACACTAAGAATGAATAAGCCTGGGATTCCATGAAGACGCCACGCTTTGTGAACATTTTAAGGGAGCGTATTGTACAGATGTAGGATCTTAATTTGACCAGTTTCTCACAGCAGGAAAATAATCCTGCAGTAACAGGACATGTTAATTATTGTGTGTATTATAAGAAATTGACATTTTTGTAGGGATTGATAAGTACATTTTTAGTTAGGGCAAATCAAGTCTGACATTTTAAAGTGGAAATTACAAACTTTAAAAGCCTTTTTAAACCTTGAATACCCTACAAGTTAGCATTTCCTGCTGTGAAGGAAATTTCGTGGAACAACAGGGTGTTCAATTTTAGATCCTTGTCACAATCGTCGTAATGATTGGACCAAGGCGCAGCGTGAGTAGAGTTCCACATCATTTTAATCAACTGAAACTCACCTAACAAAACAACAACCAAATGAACGAACCGCTACAGGTGTGCACTCAGGCAACTCAATGTAGACAAGATCCCACAACACAAATGAGGAAAATGGCTACCTAATTATGATTCCCAATCAGAGACAACGATAAACAGCTGTCTCTGATTGGGAACCATATCAGGCCAACATTGTCATGTTTTGTCATTGATTATCATGTCTTGTCCCTGTGCTTCCCTTCTATTCGTTTCCCTCTGCTGGTCTTATTAGGTTCTTTCCCTCTTTCTATCCCTCTCTCTCCCCCTCCCTCTCTCCCTCTCTCGCTCTCTCTCTCTATCGTTCCGTTCCTGCTCCCAGCTGTTCCTCATTCTCCTAACTACCTCATTTACTCTTTCACACCTGTCCCCTATTTTGCCCTCTGATTAGAGTCCCTATTTCTCCCTCTGTTTTCCGCTTCTGTCCTTGTCGGATCCTTGTTTGATGTTTGCTGTTCTGTGTCCTTGTTCCGCCCTGTCGTGTTTTTGCCTTCTTCAGATGCTGCGTGTGAGCAGGTGTCTATGTCAGCTACGGCCTGTGCCTTCCCGAAGCGACCTGCAGTCTGTGGCCGCGTCTCCAGTCGTTCCTCTCTACTGACGAGAGGATTTCAGTTTTCCTGTTTTGGATTTACCTAAGATAATATCCAGGAGTATCGGTTTTTGTTTAAGACTGGAATAAAGACTCTGTTTCTATTAAGTCGCTTTTGGGTCCTCATTCACCAGCATAACAGAAGGATCCGACCAAGAATGGACCCAGCGACTACGGATTCTGGCAACACTGCCGTCGAGTTCCAGGGAGCAATGCTCGGCAGACACGAGCAGGAATTGTCTGCTGCTCGTCATGCCGTTGAGACCCTGGCCGCTCAGGTCTCCGACCTCTCAGGACAGTTTCAGAGTCTTCGTCTCGTGCCACCAGCTACTTCCTGGTCTTCCGAGTCTCCGGAACCTAGGGTTAATAACCCACCATGTTACTCTGGGCAGCCCACTGAGTGTCGCTCCTTTCTCACCCAGTGTGATATTGTGTTCTCTCTCCAGCCCAACACATACTCAAGAGAGAGAGCTCGGATCGCTTACGTCATATCACTCCTTACTGGTCGGGCTCGGGAGTGGGGCACAGCTATCTGGGAGGCAAGGGCTGAGTGTTCTAACGATTATCAGAACTTTAAAGAGGAGATGATACGGGTTTTTGATCGTTCAGTTTTTGGGAAGGAGGCTTCCAGGGCCCTGGCTTCCCTATGTCAAGGTGATCGATCCATAACGGATTACTCTATTGAGTTTCGCACTCTTGCTGCCTCCAGTGACTGGAACGAGCCGGCGTTGCTCGCTCGTTTTCTGGAGGGACTCCACGCTGAGGTTAAGGATGAGATTCTCTCCCGGGAGGTTCCTTCCAGCGTGGACTCTTTGATTGCACTCGCCATCCGCATAGAACGACGGGTAGATCTTCGTCACCGAGCTCGTGGAAGAGAGCTCGCGTTAACGGTGTTCCCCCTCTCCGCATCTCAACCATCTCCTCCCACCGGCTCAGAGACTGAGCCCATGCAGCTGGGAGGTATTCGCATCTCGACTAAGGAGAGGGAACGGAGAATCACCAACCGCCTTTGCCTCTATTGCGGTTCTGCTTGACATTTTGCTATGTCATGTCCAGTAAAAGCCAGAGCTCATCAGTAAGCGGAGGGCTACTGGTGAGCGCTACTACTCAGGTCTCTCCATCAAGATCCTGTACTACCTTGTCGGTCCATCTACGCTGGACCGGTTCGGCTGCTTCCTGCAGTGCCTTGATAGACTCTGGGGCTGAGGGTTGTTTTATGGACGAAGCATGGGCTCGGAAACATGACATTCCTCTCAGACAGTTAGGGAAGCCCACGCCCATGTTCGCCTTAGATGGTAGTCTTCTCCCCAGTATCAGATGTGAGACACTACCTTTAACCCTCACAGTATCTGGTAACCACAGTGAGACCATTTCCTTTTTGATTTTTCGTTCACCTTTTACACCTGTTGTTTTGGGTCATCCCTGGCTAGTATGTCATAATCCTTCTATTAATTGGTCTAGTAATTCTATCCTATCCTGGAACGTTTCTTGTCATGTGAAGTGTTTAATGTCTGCTATCCCTCCTGTTTCTTCTGTCCCCTCTTCTCAGGAGGAACCTGGTGATTTGACAGGAGTGCCGGAGGAATATCATGATCTGCGCACGGTCTTCAGTCGGTCCAGAGCCAACTCTCTTCCTCCTCACCGGTCGTATGATTGTTGTATTGATCTCCTTCCGGGGACCACTCCCCCTCGGGGTAGACTATACTCTCTGTCGGCTCCCGAACGTAAGGCTCTCGAGGATTATCTGTCTGTTTCTCTCGACGCCGGTACCGTGGTGCCTTCTTCCTCTCCCGCCGGAGCGGGGGTTTTTTTTGTTAAGAAGAAGGACGGTACTCTGCGCCCCTGCGTGGATTATCGAGGGCTGAATGACATAACGGTTAAGAATCGTTATCCGCTTCCCCTTATGTCGTCAGCCTTCGAGATTCTGCAGGGAGCCAGGTTCTTTACTAAGTTGGACCTTCGTAACGCTTACCATCTCGTGCGCATCAGAGAGGGGGACGAGTGGAAAACGGCGTTTAACACTCCGTTAGGGCATTTTGAATACCGGGTTCTGCCGTTCGGTCTCGCTAATGCTCCAGCTGTCTTTCAGGCATTAGTTAATGATGTACTGAGAGACATGCTGAACATCTTTGTTTTCGTTTACCTTGACGATATCCTGATTTTTTCACCGTCACTCGAGATTCATGTTCAGCACGTTCGACGTGTACTCCAGCGCCTTTTAGAGAATTGTCTCTACGTGAAGGCTGAGAAGTGCGCCTTTCATGTCTCCTCTGTCACATTTCTCGGTTCTGTTATTTCCGCTGAGGGCATTCAGATGGATCCCGCTAAGGTCCAGGCTGTCAGCGATTGGCCCGTTCCTAAGTCACGTGTCGAGTTGCAGCGCTTTCTCGGTTTCGCTAATTTCTATCGGCGTTTCATTCGTTATTTCGGTCAAGTGGCTGCCCCTCTCACAGCTCTGACTTCTGTCAAGACGTGCTTTAAGTGGTCCGGTTCCGCCCAGGGAGCTTTTGATCTCCTCAAGAAGCGTTTTACATCCGCTCCTATCCTTGTTACTCCTGACGTCACTAAACAATTCATTGTCGAGGTTGACGCTTCAGAGGTGGGCGTGGGAGCCATTCTGTCCCAGCGCTTCCATTCTGACGATAAGGTCCATCCTTGCGCTTATTTTTCTCATCGCCTGTCGCCATCGGAACGCAACTATGATGTGGGTAACCGCGAACTGCTTGCCATCCGCTTAGCCATAGGCGAATGGCGACAGTGGTTGGAGGGGGCGACCGTTCCTTTTGTCGTTTGGACTGACCATAAGAACCTTGAGTACATCCGTTCTGCCAAACGACTTAATGCACGTCAAGCTCGTTGGGCGTTGTTTTTCGCTCGTTTCGAGTTCGTGATTTCTTATCGCCCGGGAGATAAGAACACCAAGCCTGATGCCTTATCCCGTCTCTTTAGTTCTTCTGTGGCTTCTACCGACCCCGAGGGGATTCTCCCTGAAGGGCGTGTTGTCGGGTTGACTGTCTGGGGAATTGAGAGACAGGTAAAGCAAGCACTCACTCACACTGCGTCGCCGCGCGCTTGTCCTAGTAACCTTCTGTTCGTTCCTGTCTCTACTCGTCTGGCTGTTCTTCAGTGGGCTCACTCTGCCAAGTTAGCTGGCCACCCCGGCGTTCGGGGTACGCTTGCTTCTATTCGCCAGCGGTTTTGGTGGCCTACTCAGGAGCGTGACACGCGCCGTTTCGTGGCTGCTTGTTCGGACTGCGCGCAGACTAAGTCAGGTAACTCTCCTCCTGCCGGTCGTCTCAGACCGCTTCCCATTCCTTCTCGACCATGGTCTCACATCGCCTTAGACTTTATTACCGGTCTGCCTTCGTCTGCGGGGAAGACTGTGATTCTTACGGTTGTCGATAGGTTCTCTAAGGCGGCACATTTCATTCCCCTCGCTAAGCTTCCTTCCGCTAAGGAGACGGCACAAATCATCATTGAGAATGTGTTCAGAATTCATGGCCTCCCGTTAGACGCCGTTTCAGACAGAGGCCCGCAATTCACGTCACAGTTTTGGAGGGAGTTCTGTCGTTTGATTGGTGCTTCCGTCAGTCTCTCTTCCGGGTTTCATCCCCAGTCTAACGGTCAAGCAGAAAGGGCCAATCAGTCGATTGGTCGCATATTACGCAGCCTTTCTTTTCGAAACCCTGCGTCTTGGGCAGAACAGCTCCCCTGGGCAGAATACGCTCACAACTCGCTTCCTTCGTCTGCTACCGGGCTATCTCCGTTTCAGAGTAGTCTTGGGTACCAGCCTCCTCTGTTCTCGTCCCAGCTCGCCGAGTCCAGCGTTCCCTCCGCTCAGGCTTTTGTCCAACGTTGTGAGCGCACCTGGAGGAGGGTCAGGTCTGCACTTTGCCGTTACAGGGCGCAGACTGTGAGAGCCGCCAATAAACGTAGGATTAAGAGTCCTAGGTATTGTCGCGGTCAGAGAGTGTGGCTTTCCACTCGTAACCTTCCCCTTACGACAGCTTCTCGCAAGTTGACTCCGCGGTTCATTGGTCCGTTCCGTGTCTCTCAGGTCGTCAATCCTGTCGCTGTGCGACTGCTTCTTCCGCGACATCTTCGTCGCGTCCACCCTGTCTTCCATGTCTCCTGTGTCAAACCTTTTCTTCGCGCCCCCGTTCGTCTTCCCTCCCCCCCCCCCGTCCTTGTCGAGGGCGCACCTATTTACAAGGTACGGAAGATCATGGACATGCGTTCTCGGGGACGTGGTCACCAGTACTTAGTGGATTGGGAGGGTTACGGTCCTGAGGAGAGGAGTTGGGTTCCATCTCGGGACGTGCTGGACCGTTCGTTGATTGATGATTTCCTCCGTTGCCGCCAGGGTTCCTCCTCGAGTGCGCCAGGAGGCGCTCGGTGAGTGGGGGGGTACTGTCATGTTTTGTCATTGATTATCATGTCTTGTCCCTGTGCTTCCCTTCTATTCGTTTCCCTCTGCTGGTCTTATTAGGTTCTTTCCCTCTTTCTATCCCTCTCTCTCCCCCTCCCTCTCTCCCTCTCTCGCTCTCTCTCTCTATCGTTCCGTTCCTGCTCCCAGCTGTTCCTCATTCTCCTAACTACCTAATTTACTCTTTCACACCTGTCCCCTATTTTGCCCTCTGATTAGAGTCCCTATTTCTCCCTCTGTTTTCCGCTTCTGTCCTTGTCGGATCCTTGTTTGATGTTTGCTGTTCTGTGTCCTTGTTCCGCCCTGTCGTGTTTTTGCCTTCTTCAGATGCTGCGTGTGAGCAGGTGTCTATGTCAGCTACGGCCTGTGCCTTCCCGAAGCGACCTGCAGTCTGTGGCCGCGTCTCCAGTCGTTCCTCTCTACTGACGAGAGGATTTCAGTTTTCCTGTTTTGGATTTACCTAAGATAATATCCAGGAGTATCGGTTTTTGTTTAAGACTGGAATAAAGACTCTGTTTCTATTAAGTCGCTTTTGGGTCCTCATTCACCAGCATAACAAACATAGACATACAAAACCCCTAGACATACAAAACCCCTAGACATACAACACCCCTAGACATACAAAAACCCTAGACATACAAACTAGCGTACCCACCCTAGTCACACACTGACCTAACCAAAATATATAGAAAAACAGAGATATCTCAGGTCAGGGCGTGACAATCCTACATCTGTAAGAACACCATCCCTCACCATCATCATCCTCTACGTTATGCAGGTCCGACCTCTGGGTGATGTACTGCGGTACTCCTTCACCCCTAACAGTCAGTTTAGTACTGACCTCTGGGTGATGTACTGCGGTACTCCTCCACCCCTAACAGTCAGTTTAGTACCGACCTCTGGGTGATGTACTGTGGTACTCCTTCACCCCTAACAGTCAGTTTAGTACCGACCTCTGGGTGATGTACTGCGGTACTAGTCCACCCCTAACAGTCAGTTTAGTACTGACCTCTGGGTGATGTACTGCGGTACTCCTCCACCCCTAACAGTCAGTTTAGTACCGACCTCTGGGTGATGTACTGCGGTACTCCTCCACCCCTAACAGTCAGTTTAGTACCGACCTCTGGGTGATGTACTGCGGTACTCCTTCACCCCTAACAGTCAGTTTAGTACTGACCTCTGGGTGATGTACTGCGGTACTCCTTCACCCCTAACAGTCAGTTTAGTACCGACCTCTGGGTGATGTACTGCGGTACTCCTTCACCCCTAACAGTCAGTTTAGTACCGACCTCTGGGTGATGTACTGCGGTACTCCTTCACCCCTAACAGTCAGTTTAGTACCGACCTCGGGGTGATGTACTGCGGTACTCCTCTCTCCTCACAGTCAGTGTAGTACCGACCTCGGGGCTAAGCTCTTTCTCCTCCTCTCTCCTCACAGTCAGTTTAGTACCGACCTCGGGGCTAAGCTCTTTCTACTCCTCTCTCCTCACAGTCAGTTTAGTACCGACCTCGGGGCTAAGCTCTTTCTACGCCTCTCTCCTCACAGTCAGTTTAGTACCGACCTCGGGGCTAAGCTCTTTCTACGCCTCTCTCCTCACATGTATTCATGAATGAACTGATGATGTACTCTGCGTGATGTGCAGGGGGAATGGGAGTGTACTGGAGAAGTTAGCTGAGATGTGAAATGATTGCCCTAATTTGGGGCTCGATCCTAAGATCCTGAAGGTATTGGAACTACTTTTGGGACCTCCTCAGGGTCTTGCAGTTGTTAGTAGCAAAGCAAGCTTTTCTGGTTAATGGGATTTTCGGATGTGCTTGAAATGACACTTTATAATTTTTTTATCACTATATTGAATGAATGATAAAGTGTCCACTCTTTGCCCCCAAACACACAGTTCTTCATTTAGATAAGTCTAACATATGTCACCGTGCTCTTTTCAGCTCCATTTGACACCAGCATTTGTTTGTGAATCTGCATTTCACTTTGCCGTCGTCATTTGAGAGTACAAATTGAGTGTACTATCAACATCATCAAAAATGCCCTTTGAGAAAGAGCTGAGTTGGCCATCAGTCGAACCTGTTACTGTACACTCCACTGTACTTCCCTACTAAAGAGACAAATCAGTTCAGCAATTGCCCTGTGCAATCAGAGCAAATTGAGAACACTGGGCAAATTAGCCCAGACCCTCCATCACTCTGCTGTAGTACCAGGATTGCATCTCAAATGGAACACTATTCCCTATATACTGTAAAGCAGCACTTTTGACCAGGGCCCATTGGTAGTGCACAATACATGGAACAGGGTGGCATTTGGGATGCTGACTCTGGTCTCTGGAGCAGGCCGGCAGGTGGACGGCTCATTACTGGTTCACCTTCACCATGCCCTTCCACACTGACTGCATCCCAAATGGCACCCTATCTTCTATTAATTGCACTGCTTTTTGGGAATAGGGAGTCATTTGGAACGCAACCACTACTGAGTGATTCTGTCACCTCTCTCATTTCTTTAATTCCACTTCCTGGTACAAAGCCTATGTAGCAGGCCTCTGCAGGAAGTAATGCTTTAAAACATGCTTGAGTTCTGCTCTTGAGGAGGGTTCTACATAGCATATGTTACAAAGGGAATGGTGCAGTCCTGAAAGACATGGTGTAGGGAAGTTAATGTACCTGGGGTGTTTTTGAGTTCTAGACTAAATTAAACCAAAAATCCAGTTTGAAATTCAGATTTAATTTGAAACGCTACTTTTAATATTTCATACGTACTTACTATTTTATAGTTAGACCTGTTTGATACATTTCACACATTCAAATGTCCTCTATCTTTTCTTTCTCCTTGTCTCTCTTTTGTCCCAGTTCTGTTTCCTCCACTCCCTCTGTTAGGATTCATCCTATCAGTCAATATCAGGAGAATATCTGCCTGCCTTGGAATTATTCCTCCTCTCATGAAAAAATGATCTCTAGCCCCTTTGATAACATCAGCTGGATCAGCCATGGAAGCATCACCGTTCATTTACATTTCCCTTTCTGGAGAGATTGATTGCGTTACAAATGGCACCCTATTCCCTATATAGTGCACTACTTTTGACCAGCACCCAGAGGGCTCTGGTCAAAATCGTGCACTATAATAGGGAATAGGGTGCCATTTGGGACTCAGACACTGTCAACTCATATTAGTCCTGCAGCTAAAGACCGAGAGCACTGGGGGAGTTATACTACAGTGTTGGTTGTCAGACCTGTCGGCTCAAACCTCCCCCTCCTCACATCTCCTTACCCTGCGTTAATAGAAACAGACAACCATAGGAGAACCTGGGCCTTGAAGTAACCAAATCAATTGACCATAGCAAGGTCAACATGAAGGCCACTACTTCCAGTTACAAACTAGCGGAAGGGGTTTATGAGAAGGTGGTGACAGTGATAATATAACGTGTGAGTTCCAAAAGACACCCTATTCCCCATAAAGTGCACTACTTTTGATGAGAACCCTATGGACCTTGGTCAAAAGTAGTGCACTACATAGGGAATCGGGTGTCATTTGGGATGTGACCTGTGAACTACCACCACCTCATCCATTACCTTCGGTGGAATTGTCAGGCCTACAGTATGATGACTGTTAGTACGGTCTCTCAGTAAGTATGGTCCTATTAGTGAATAGGTTCCTGATGTCACTTAGCCAATACTCGACGGCAGACAGAGTCTGGCCTAAATACATTTTACTTGGGTAGTTCAATTACCCTCTTACATATTGATGACCTTGCTCTTCAGTGGTCGAAAAGGAAGTTCCCATTAAATCTACAGGTACGCAGTGTAAAGCTGAATATACAGTGTATTTCTGACAATGAAACAAGCATTATACTGTTGAGGGACACAATCCTAAATCACAGGTTCCAGGTTCCATCTTGATAACATTGGGTGAAGAAAATGAACTGGATCAATGTGAAATCAACTATGATCTTAATTAGTATTCCTCCTATTGGACAGGAAGTCATTCAGGCTCTGTCATTCAGCCGTGTGTGTGTACTCGTAGGTGTGTGTGTACTCGTGTGTACGTGTACTCGTATGTGTGTGTGTGTACTCGTGTGTGCGTGTGTGTGTACTTGTGTGTGCGTGTGTGTGTACTCGTGTGTGTGTGTGTGTACTCGTGTGTGTACTCGTATGTGTGTGTGTGGCAAATTATTTATTTCATCTTTCTCATTTTCTCCCTGGCATTTTCCATGGGCAAGGTCTCCAGATGTCAATTTCTGTTGGGGCTGTGAAAGGTAGGCGGACGCTACTTGCTTTGGCCTCAGCTCCTTCGTTTTCTAAGCTGAAGTCGCAGAATAGCTTGGAATAGGCACGGTGATACCATGGAGAACCAGGAAGACCCTGCCCTAATGCAGAAATCTCTGTCTGCTCTCTCTTCCTCTTTCTCTCTCTCTCTCCCTCTCTCTCTCCCTTGCTCTGCTTGGAATATTTAAAATAGATATTGTGGCCTGCTGAAAATGAGAGTAATGCTTCCGACAAGGGTCGAGGTTTGTGGTGTAATTTGTCGGCTACATATGAAAGTGTGATGGACAACGATACAATGGCAGCTCATCACTCTGAAACCACCAGAAACACCATAATACCAAGTCCATTGTTTGCCACAACAATAGATAAAAGACATGAGAGAAGCCACACACTGCTACAGTATCAATAGCCTCCTATAATGGGAAACGGTTTCTTTTGACAGTGTTGAGGCTCCTTAAGTCACTCATGCAAATTGACAATGCATCAGTTAATACGCTTTTACAGAAGAGGAGGAAAATATGCAGCTGCTTACCCATATGTCTATTTTAAAACAGGGGTTGTAACCCCCCAGAAATTCCAATAGTTCTGAACAGAACCATTATTCTTTTTTGTTCTGTCCCACTGTTCCGACTAGCAAAATGAAGTTCTGAACTGGTTCGAATCCCCCCAAAAATTATGGTTTATATCGTTCCTTTCTGTTCCTTTTAAAACTTCTGAAATCAAAATGTTTTCACATTTAGCTCGACAATAAATTACTTCACCAATCAGTGTGGCTAGAGCAGCGCGCTATGCACTATTTACATGCATTGGACAGAGGAGTGTAGGGCGCGAGATGCGACTGACATTTTGTGGGTGTGGAGAGAGCGAGAGAGGGTGGAGGAGTAGGCTTGGCTTGAAGCGCTGGGAATCTTGTTGTTATGACTTGCATTATCTGAATTAGGCCTTTTACAAACTGTTTGCTCACCGTTTATTAATCGTTACTCCCACATTTGTAAATGTTAGTAAGCTAGTTATTCACACATGTATATATCTAGAGATATGTCATTAAACACCCTGTGTTGTGTGCTTATTCCTTTACCAGGTACTGCAGGAATGTATACTCATGCCCATCTTTTTGTGAGAAATTGCCCTGGTCACAAATATTTATAAAGTAGTTATAAAGTATAAATAGCGCTCACTTTAAGATTAGGGTCTGCAAACATAATTTACTAATGATGAATACATGGTTTATTAATGTGGGAGTAATGATTAATAAATGGTACACAATTTATAAATGCTTATAAACGGTTTATCACAGACCATTAAAATATAGTATTACTAATGTTTACAAATTTCAAGACAAACTTGATTATTGAATACAAAGACTGCTTTCCACACAGTTGGTATGTGTGTCTGTGGTTTGAAACAGAGAGAGAAGGGGAAGAATACAGAGAGAGAGAGAGAGAGAGCGAGAGAGAGAGAGAGAGAGAGGCAGAGGGAGGGAGGCAGAGAGACAAAAAGGCAGAGAGTCTCTCACAGAGAGTGAGAGAGACTGCATTGGACTTTTAGTTAAGTGGTTTGTGGGAACAGCAGCTGTGGCAACATAATACATTTCAATACTGATCTGGGTTAATAAATAACTCTGTATCAGAACACCTGGCCTAGTCTCCAGTGTGATCGCACACCAATGTCAGACTGCCATGAGCTGATTATTCTGTAACTGTTTGCCACAGCCCCAGCCTCTCTCTAAAGGAATCACATAATACACAACAGATTGGCTGTGTATTAAATGGCACGATATTCCCTATACAGTAAGGAAGCAACCTTTGCCTTTAGGGTGCGTGCTTAGTCCCCTCCTGTACTCTTTTTTTGACTCATCACATACACTGCTGCTACTGTTTGTTATCTGTCACTTTATTCCTAGTTATACTGTATGTACATGTACCTCAATGACCTCGTACCCCTGCACATCAGTACTGGTACCCCTTGTATATAGCCAAGTTATCATTACTCATTGTGTATCTATTGTTACTTTTATTATGACATGTTTTACTTTTCTGTTATTTCTCTATCTTTCTCTCTGCGTTGTTGGGAAGGGCCCGTAAGTAAGCAGTCCATACCTGTTGTTTAAAGAAGCATGTGACAAATACAATTTGATTTGAATTTGTGTTGAAAGGCATGGCACGTTAGTCGGTGAGGGAGATAGATCTGAGAATTCCTTGCTCTATGGTCAGACAACCAATCCAATACCAAGCCATGTATTTTTTTATATTTTTTATTTCATTTAACCAGGTAGGCCAGTTGAGAACAAGTTCTCATTTACAACTGCGACCTGGCCAAGATAAAGCAAAGCAGTGCAACATGTGTGGGTCTCCTTTCTGTGAACAAGGTAGAGAGAGATAGAAGGGAGTACCGCTGCACTGGCGTGTTCTGTAGTCTAGGATAGTATTACTAGTATATTGGCAGTATCAACAGTTGCCCGTAAACCACATTAGGGATAATAATGACAAATAAGCAATATGTCAGCATAGGTGACATATAAGAACAACGGTTAAATGTCTCTATTTTGACATATTCTAGTAAGATCATGTTGTTAGGCCTCATATCGTAATGCAAATTGCTCTGCCTACATTCGCTGGCGCTAACTACATTGAATCAGCACACAGTGAGCTTCTCACTGCTGTCATGCAGATTTGAGCTGGGATCCCCAGATGATTTGTGACTGCTTCCCGATCAAAGGCAGTGGGGATGGGATCTGGTTCTAATTGCGTGCTCACATATCTGGGTTACACATGAACTATGTACATATCACCACGGTTCACAATGAAACATGCTACCCCGTCCCCTCCCCCTCTATTCCTCCCTCCATCTCCCTCCCTCCCTCCACCTCCTTGCCTTCCATTTTCTCTCTTCCTGTCTATGTGCCTTCCTGATACAATTGTCTGTCTGTCTGTCTGTCTGTCTGTCTGTCTGTCTGTCTGTCTGTCTGTCTGTCTGTCTGTCTGTCTGTCTGTCTGTCTGTCTGTCTGTCTGTCTGTCTGTCTGTCTGTCTGTCTGTCTGTCAATTTCAATCAATTTTATTTTATATAGCCCTTCGTACATCAGCTAATATCTCGAAGTGCTGTACAGACACCCAGCCTAAAACCCCAAACAGCTAGTAATGCAGGTGTAGAAGCACGGTGGCTAGGAAAAACTCCCTAGAAAGGCCAAAACCTAGGAAGAAACCTAGAGAGGAACCAGGCTATGAGGGGTGGCCAGTCCTCTTCTGGCTGTGCCGGGTGGAGATTATAACAGAACTATGCCAAGATGTTCAAAAATGTTCATAAGTGACAAGCATGGTCAAATAATAATCATGAATAATTTTCAGTTAGCTTTTCATAGCCGATCATCAAGAGTTGAAAAACAACAGGTCTGGGACAGGTGGCGGTTCCATAACCGCAGGCAGAACAGCTGAAACTGGAATAGCAGCAAGGCCAGGCGGACTGGGGACAGCAAGGAGTCACCACGGGCGGCAGTCCCGACGCATGGTCCTAGGGCCCAGGTCCTCCGAGAGAAAGAAAGAGAGAAGGAGAAAATTAGAGAGAGCCAAGATTTTCAAAATTTCCATAAATGACAAGCATGGTCAAATAATAATCAGGAATAAATCTCAGTTGGCTTTTCATAGCCGATCATTAAGAGTTGAAAACAGCAGGTCTGGGACAGGTAGGGGTTCCATAACCGCAGGCAGAACAGTTGAAACTGGAATAGCAGCAAGGCCAGGCGGACTGGGGACAGCAAGGAGTCACCACGGACGGTAGTCCCGACGTATGGTCCTAGGGCTCAGGTCCTCCGAGAGAAAGAAAGAGAGAAGGAGAAAATTAGAGAGAGCCAAGATTTTCAAAATGTTCATAAATGACAAGCATGGTCAAATAATAATCAGGAATAAATCTCAGTTGGCTTTTCATAGCCGATCATTAAGAGTTGAAAACAGCAGGTCTGGGACAGGTAGGGGTTCCGTAACCACAGGCAGAACAGTTGAAACTGGAATAGCAGCAAGGCCAGGCGGACTGGGGACAGCAAGGTGTCATCATGCCCGGTAGTCCTGACGTATGGTCCTAGGGCTCAGGTTCTCAGAGAGAAAGAGAGAACGAGAGAATTAGAGAGAGCATACTTAAATTCACACAGGACACTGGATAAGACAGGAGAAGTACTCCAGGTAACCAACTGACCCTAGCCCCCCGACACAAACTACTGCAGCATAAATACTGGAGGCTGAGACAGGAGCGGTCAGGAGACACTGTGGCCCCATCCGAAGAAACCCCCGGACAGGGCCAAATAGGAAGGATATAACCCCACCCACTTTGCCAAAGCACAGCCCCCGCACCACTAGAGGGAAATCCTCAACCACCAACTTACAATCCTGAGACAAGGCCGAGTATAGCCCACAAAGGTCTCCACCACAGCACAAACCAAGGGGGGACGCCAACCCAGACAGGAAGATCACGTCAGTAACTCAACCCACTCAAGTGACGCACCCCTCCTAGGGACGGCATGAAAGAGCACCAGCAAGCCAGTGACTCAGCCCCTGTAACAGGGTTAGAGGCAGAGAATCCCAGTGGAGAGAGGGGAACCGGCCTGGCAGAGACAGCAAGGGCGGTTCGTTGCTCCAGAGCCTTTCCGTTCACCTTCACACTCCTGGGCCAGGCTACACTCAATCATATGACCTACTGAAGAGATAAGTCTTCAGTAAAGACTTAAAGGTTGAGACCGAGTCTGCGTCTCTCACATGGGTAGGCAGACTGTTCCATAAAAATGGAGATCTATAGGAGAAAGCCCTGCCTCCCGCTGTTTGCTTAGAAATTCTAGGGACAATTAGGAGGCCTGCGTCTTGTGACCGTAGCGTACGTATTGGTATGTACGGCAGGACCAACTCGGAAAGATAGGTAGGAGCAAGCCCATGTAACGCTTTATAGGTTAACAGTAAAACCTTGAAATCAGCCCTTGCCTTAACAGGAAGCCAGTGTAGGGAAGCTAGCACTGGAGTAATATGATCAAATTTCTTGGTTCTAGTCAGGATTCTAGCAGCCGTATTTAGCACTAACTGAAGTTTATTTAGTGCTTTATCCGGGTAGCCGGAAAGTAGAGCATTGCAGTAGTCTAACCTAGAAGTAACAAATGCATGGATTAATTTTTCTGCATCATTTTTGGACAGAAAATTTCTGATTTTTGCAATGTTACGTAGATGGAAAAAAGCTGTCCTTGAAACAGTCTTGATATGTTCGTCAAAAGAGAGATCAGGGTCAAGAGTAACGCCGAGGTCCTTCACAGTTTTATTTGAGACGACTTTACAACCATCAAGATGAATTGTCAGATTTAACAGAAGATCTCTTTGTTTCTTGGGACCTAGAACAAGCATCTCTGTTTTGTCCGAGTTTAAAAGTAGAAAGTTTTCAGCCATCCACTTCCTTATGTCTGAAACACAGGCTTCTAGCGAGGGCAATTTTGGGGCTTCACCATGTTTCATTGAAATGTACAGCTGTGTGTCATCCGCATAGCAGTGAAAGTTAACATTATGTTTTCGAATAACATCCCCAAGAGGTCTGTCTGTCTGTCTGTCTGTCTGTCTGTCTGTCTGTCTGTCTGTCTGTCTGTCTGTCTGTCTGTCTGTCTGTCTGTCTGTCTGTCTGTCTGTCTGTCTGTCTGTCTGTCTGTCTGTCTGTCTGTCTGTCTGTCTGTCTGTCTGTCTGTCTGTCTGTCTGTCTGTCTGTCTGTCTGTCTGTCTGTCTGTCTGTCTGTCTGTCTGTCTGTCTGTCTGTCTGTCTGTCTGTCTGTCTGTCTGTCTGGGTTCAAATGTGTGCCTTGTTGCCCCGTTGGGAAGGTTAGAGACTGGAGGCTTCAATATCATTAAACAAATTTACTAAAAACAACATGCAGGGTTTGCTAATGAGAAATTCTAATTAATATTCTCATTATTTTCTATAATTGCTTGCAGCCAGTGATTACGACGCGGAGGCGACCCTTACTCCGTACCAGCTATAGATTTGAGATAAAGTTAATTCTCAATCTACCTCAAAACAACTTAAGCTATCATAAGTAATTAGAGTGCCCTTTGATGATAAATATTGCCCCTGTCAACTCATTAAAATTAAGACTATATTATTTTCTACACCATTGTGTTCAATATTGGGCTCCTAAGAGGAGAGGAAAATGTGTTTTTAATCCCATCCGTCTTGTCAAGGCTGACCAGAAAGCCACCAGTCAACTGAAATATAAAAGAAATTCCGGCCAGCATAAATAACACTGAAGTATTCTTGGAATGTAAAGGGTGTCAATCAAACAGTTAAACTGGTAAAAGTTGTGGTGGGCCAGAGAAAGGAAGAGGAAGTGGTGGTTGGACAGAGATAGAGAGGAAGGGTGCATTACATTGCATGGCATTCCTTGGTTTATTCTGCTGACTGATGGCTGGTGTCATCTGATAGCTTCTTCCAGAAAGGGCTCCCGACAGAAAAATGTCTGTTCAGGAAATAGGCCGTAGTACTGGTAGACAACTAGGGAAAGCCGGGTGTTACAGAGATGAGGAAGAGATGGACTGATGCAGGAGAAGAGAATAGCAACCAATGACAGATTAATTCAGTGCATAGTTTTGCCTTTTGTGTGCTGGGGCCTTGCTCACTTCATCTGGACCTGGAGGAGCCAGAGACACGCTGTACTACCCACTGGAGGAGCTCCAGGGCTGGGCTCCACTATGCTGTGAGCTGGGCTATCAGAGCAGACCTCCATGAGATGACCGGCCTAGCCAAGTGATGAGATCAGAGAGAGACAGAGCCATCTCAGATGCAACCCTATTCCCTTTTTAGTGCGGTACTTTTGACCAGGGCCCATAGGACTATTGTCAAAAGTAGTGCATAGGAAATAGGGTGACATTTGGGATTACATTTGACATTTTAGTAATTTAGCAGATGCTCTTACCCAGAGCGACGTACATACTGACTACACCGGGCGTGCGTGTCCGTGTGCGCCATCGCGCGCATGTTGATTTTGTACATCCATATCAGACGCTATCAGGACACGCAGGTTTTCTCTGGCCCAGATCGTAGAATATGCATATCATTTGCAGATTAGGATAGAAAACACTCCAAAGTTTCCAAAACTGTCAAAATATTGTCTGTGAGTATAACAAAACGTATTCTGCAGACGAAAAAATGAGAAAATATAACCCGGAAGTTATTATTATAATTTTTTTAGCGGTGTTTCCTGGACCGTCTTTCTTCCATTTAAAGGGGTATCAACCAGATTCCTTTTCCAATTGCTTCCTCAGGCTGTGACCAGGCTTTAGACATAGTTTCAGGCTTTTATTTTGAAAAATGAACAAGACTTTTCATAACTAGTCAGGTGTCCTCCGAATAGTTCCTGCGCGTGCGAGAGGAGCTCTCCATTTTCTGTTTGTCTCTTAATGAATAGGTTATGGTCCGGTTGAAATATTATCGATTATGTTTGTTAAAAACAACCTGAGGATTGATTATAAAAAACATTTGACATGTTTCTACGACCATTACGGATACTTTTTGGAATTTGTCGAACGGAACACGACTTTGGTTTTCTCAGCATAATGAGCAACCCAAATAGCGTTTTTTGTGATAAAAGTAATATTTATTGAACAAAAAGAACATTTGTTGTGTAACTGGGAGTCTCGTGAGTGGAAACATCCGAAGATTATCTAAGGTAAGCGATTAATTTTATTGCTTTTCTGACTTTCGTGACCAAGCTAACCAAGCTAATATAAGGCTAGCTGTTGTAGCATTGAAAGCTACACTCACAAAAGCTTGGATTTCTTTCGCTGTAAAATATATTTTCAAAATCTGACACGATAGGTGGATTAACAACAAGCTCAGCTGTGTTTTGGTATATTTCACTTGTGATTGCATGATTATAAATATTTTTTGTAATATTTTTGCATTTGGCGCCCTGCAATTCTAGCGGTTGTTTAGGAAAGTGATCCCGTAAAAGGGGTCCGTAGCGCAGAGAAGTTAAGGTGCATTGCCACCACCAACTGGACTGTAGTGTTTAACCTCAGTTCATTGTTCAATCACCCACGTGCGTATATGCTCCTAAAAACCAACGAGGAGATGGGAGAGGAGGGACTTGCAGCGTGTCAAGCGTCACAAATAGAACCAACTTGTATTTTAGCGCCTGGCTACGCAGACGATCGCTGACGTGTGCGAGCAGTGTGGATGCAATGATTGAATAACATGTATGTGTACATTTATTTTGCAACGTGAGCGGTGTGGTCAGCATTTTACAGTTATTCATCAGCGCACTCATCTTAAGGTAGCTAAGAGAAACAACCACAAATCACAGCTATAGTAAGCAAAGATTCATATTCAATAAGTAGCTATGAGCAAAGTCAGTGCTAATAAGAAAAGGGTTAGTTCAAGAAAGGCAAGGTTTCTTTTACATACGGGGAAGCGGGGGATGTTGTGGAATTAGTCGAGATACTCTTTGAAGGTGCAGCTGGTCTGCTTACCTCTGAAGGTATTGGTGTGATCTCTAATGTTAAGGAAGTCTCGAATTTTAGAATACCTAATGATGGGCTGCAGAACATATGATTTACTACTTATTTTTTAGAAGCTGTCTATTTACCACCACAAACTGATTCTGGAACTAAGACCTCACTCAACAAGCTGTAGAGGGCCATAAGAAAACAAGAAAATGCACATGCACAATTTAAATCCGTTTCACCTCACTTTTACCAGCATGTCACCCGTGCAACTAGAGGCGTATAAACTCGATATCACCTTTACTCCATACACAGAAATGCATACAAGGCCCTCCCTCACCCTCCCTTTGGCGAATCAGACCATAACTCTATCCTCCTGCTTCCTGCTTACAAGACAAAACTCAAACAGGAAGTACCAGTGACGTGCTCAATACTGAATTCATCCATTACAGGTGTCACGCCCTGACCTTAGTTCCTTTGTTATGTCTCTATTTTGGTTTGGTCAGGGCGTGAGTTGGGGTGGGCATTCTATGTTTTTGTTCTATGTTTTATATTTCTATGTGTTTGGCCGAGTGTGGTTCTCAATCAGAGGCAGCTGTCTATCGTTGTCTCTGATTGAGAACCATACTTAGGTACCCTCATCCCACCTGTGTTTTGTGGGTAGTTGTTTTCTGTTTTGTGTATTGCACCTTGCAGAACTGTTCGTTTGTCGTTTTGTTGTTTTTTGTTCAAGTGTTCGTATTTATTAAAAGTATTATGAATACTTACCACGCTGCACCTTGGTCTTCTCCTTCTTCCGACAACGTTCGTTACAACAGGCAACATCCGCACTGAGCTAAAGACTAGAGCTGCCACTTTCAAGGAGCGGGACACTAATCCGGATGCTTAAAAGAAATCCCGCTACATCGATGGATGTGGAAGGGCTTGCAAACTATCACGAATTACAAAGGGAAACCGCAAGCTACCCAGCGACACAAGCCTATCAGACGAGCTAAATGCCTTCTATGCTCGCTTCGAAGCAAGCAACGCTGAACCATGCATGAGACCACCGCTTGGTATGGCAACTGCAAGGCCCCTTAAGGAAAATTCACATGTAATCTTATGTGAAGTTAATGTGACAACATGTAAAGGCAACATGTGATAACATGAAACTACAAATGAAAACATGATCTCATGTGAAATAACATGGGGATGCAAAATTTCAACAGGTAATACCATGAAAATACACGTGACAATATTTTAAAAATTTTCACGTGAAAGTGCAAATTACATTTTTACATGTGAAAATGTCATTCATATATGAGATGAAAACCTGTAATTTTCCTAACATGTGAAAAGGTGGTGTTAACATGTGAACTTGAAATGTAATGCATGTGACCATATAGTTCCTGTGACCATATGTTCACCTGAACATTTCAGGTGAAATCATGCAATTTTCAAAATCATGTGTTTTTTCCGTGAGGTGCAACAGAAGGTGATGAGTATGGCCCAGTACATCACTGGGGCCCAGCTCCTGGCCCTCCAGGACCTCTATACCAGGCAGTGTCAGAGGAAGGCCCCAAATATTGCGAAAGATTCCAGCCACCCAAGCCATAGACTCTTCTCCCTGATACTGCATGGCAAGCGGTACCAGTGTACCAAGTCTGGAACCAACAGGAACCTGAACAGCTTCTACCCCCAAACCATAAGACTGCTAAACAAGACTACTAAATAGATAATCAAATGGCTACCCGCTGCTGCTACTGTCTATTATCTATCCTGTTTCCTACTTACTTTAACCCTACTTATATGTACATACATAGCTACCTCAATTACCTCGTACCCATGCACATCGGCTCGATATTGGTACTCCCTGTATATAGCCAAGTTATTTTCTACTGCCTATATATAGCCATGTTATTTTCTACTGCCTATATATAGCCATGTTATTTTCTAATGCCTGTATATAGCCAAGTTATTTTCTACTGCCTATATATAGCCAAGTTATTTTCTAGTGCCTATATATAGCCATGTTATTTTCTACTGCCTATATATAGCCAAGTTATTTTCTACTGCCTATATATAGCCATGTTATTTTCTACTGCCTGTATATAGCCAAGTTATTTTCTACTGCCTATATATAGCCATGTTATTTTCTACTGCCTATATATAGCCATGTTATTTTCTAATGCCTGTATATAGCCAAGTTATTTTCTACTGCCTATATATAGCCAAGTTATTTTCTACTGCCTATATATAGCCATGTTATTTTCTACTGCCTATATATAGCCATGTTATTTTCTAATGCCTGTATATAGCCAAGTTATTTTCTACTGCCTGTATATAGCCATGTTATTTTCTAATGCCTGTATATAGCCAAGTTATTTTCTACTGCCTATATATAGCCATGTTATTTTCTACTGCCTATATATAGCCATGTTATTTTCTAATGCATGTATATAGCCAAGTTATTTTCTACTGCCTATATATAGCCATGTTATTTTCTACTGCCTATATATAGCCAAGTTATTTTCTACTGCCTATATATAGCCATGTTATTTTCTACTGCCTATATATAGCCAAGTTATTTTCTACTGCCTATATATAGCCATGTTATTTTCTACTGCCTGTATATAGCCAAGTTATTTTCTACTGCCTATATATAGCCATGTTATTTTCTACTGCCTATATATAGCCATGTTATTTTCTAATGCCTGTATATAGCCAAGTTATTTTCTACTGCCTATATATAGCCAAGTTATTTTCTACTGCCTATATATAGCCATGTTATTTTCTACTGCCTATATATAGCCATGTTATTTTCTAATGCCTGTATATAGCCAAGTTATTTTCTACTGCCTGTATATAGCCATGTTATTTTCTAATGCCTGTATATAGCCAAGTTATTTTCTACTGCCTATATATAGCCATGTTATTTTCTACTGCCTATATATAGCCATGTTATTTTCTAATGCATGTATATAGCCAAGTTATTTTCTACTGCCTATATATAGCCAAGTTATTTCTACTGCCTATATATAGCCATGTTATTTTCTACTGCCTATATATAGCCAAGTTATTTTCTACTGCCTATATATAGCCATGTTATTTTCTACTGCCTATATATAGCCATTTTATTTTCTACTGCCTATATATAGCCAAGTTATTTTCTACTGCCTATATATAGCCATGTTATTTTCTACTGCCTATATATAGCCAAGTTATTTTTTACCCGGCATTGTTATTTGTAATTCACTGCGCATTTATTCCTTTTGTCACTATTTCTACTTTTTATTAGATTTTTTTAATCTGAACTCTGTATTGTTGAAAAAGGGCCCGTAAGTAAGCGTCTCACAGTTAGTCTACACCTGTTGTTTACCATAGCATGTGACAAATACAATGTCATTTCATTTGATAGGTTTTTAGCATAGTATGCTGTATTTGTTAAGGATGGCTTGAAACATGGGTGTGCTGTGCATGGTTGTGGTGGGTGAACTGTTCAAGAACAGTAATACGTGGGTGTTGTATTTGTTGATGTTTGCAGGTATATCACAGCACACTAGATTTCTAGATGTACTCAGAGCAGAGAGGACTGCATAACTTGATTTGACGAGGGTTAAGATGCAAATATATTATTTGTGCTTCCATTATGTTACTCGACACAGTCCTGATTGATACTTGCGCTTTCCTTTGTCCAGGAGAGGCGGCAAAATGAATACTGGAATGTTTAACATATGTTACGTTGACTACTGTGATAATTTCTACTAAGGTCAAGCCAGGCTATCTCCTTTCCTTTACCAAGTAGCACAGGAAAACACTTTTCCCAGAATCCTCTAATACTCTTATATGTTCTACTTTCATTTTTTTTTTTACCATTTGTGTATTTTCCTATTTATCTCTCTCTGTATGTCTGTTTGTTAGGAGCACAAACTGTTTTGCATTCGCTCACATACACACAGAGCATAAATATTGGATTAAGTAAACAAATCACCGCTGAATGGTATTGAAGGAGCTGCCCTCTGAGCCGGGAGGAATGCCACTGTCGCAGTCTGCTACATTCTGCCTCCGACTCAACAACACATGAAAAAAAGAGTGCAAGAGAGAGAGAGAAAGAGCAAGAGAAAGAGAGAGAGATGAAAGAGCGAGAGAGAGAGAGACGGGGGAATGAAATGGTACTTAATCCGCCCAGAGCGTTATCTCGTAGGTGTTTTGCAAACTCTGCTCTTCAGAAAACTTTTAAATCGGGACAGGCTTTCATATAGGATGAGGTGAGGTAAACTTTAGCCCAGTAAAGGATGAGGTGAGGTAAACTTTAGCCCAGTAAAGGGGGTTAGTTTGTGTCCTACTCAACCCTGCACTTAACACCTTAGCCTCCAATCCTGTGTCTTACATGCACTAGGCATATAAGAGTACCTACATTAAAAGCACAGAATTCAAGATTTAGGTTTCCAATATAATCCACAGAGACTGTCACAGTACCAATAAAACGTAACTCTGTGTGTGAGATACTGAGGGAGTCATTTCTTTACGGATGCTGAGGTCTGCGCTGCACCAAAAACGAAGCAAAACATGACAGATCAAACCAGACGTCCTCCTGGAGAAATAACCCCACCTTCATCATTCTGCACCGCAGAGACGTGTGGATGTAGAGCCGCGGCCCAGCAGGAATGACCTTTCTGTGAGTCCACATATCCAGATCTCCCTTCCTGCCCTCCCACTCACGGCCTGCCCTCCCCCCCCCCTCTCCCTGCCTGCCCCATGTCAGAACCAGACACTCTGTTCAGTTGAACAGTTGGAATTACAGAGTGGAGGAAGATATAATTGCACTGGAGAACAGAATATAGCAGAGTCAGTTTAAACCACAATAAATAATGAAAACGGATGACTCAGGAACAATTGGATTTGATGTAATTTCACCCACTACAATTAGCACTAAAACTGCAACCCCTAAACCATGTTATACATCCGTAGGTATATAGTGACATTAATTTTCTGTTGGCATAGTCTTTAGATGTTTTCCTGACTAAATTAGAATAGATTACCTATACATAATGCTCCAGGCTGTAATAGAAACAAACTCATAGCCCTACCCCCCTGGTATCAGGTGTCCTTCAGTTTAATGATCCAGTATTATGTCGACTGTGTTCCAAATGGCACCCTGTTCCCTTTATTGTGCACTACTTTTGAAGAAGGTGCACTATATAGGGAATAAGGTGCAATTTGGGATACACATGATCTTACTGACTGGCTCCAGGATCGGGTGGCGGTCCTGTTACTGCTCTGTGCCTCGTTCCCCAGAGAAAGGCGTCGGTCGGTTGTTTTATTGGCGCTCAGCGTTGATGTTGGTTGCATCCCAAATGGCACTCTATCCCGTATATACTGCACTATTTTTGACCAGAAGTCCACAACCCTATGGGTCAAAATGTGTGTACTAAATATGGAATAGGGTGCAATTTAGGATGCAGCTGTGGAGAGATGTTTCAGAGGGGAGATTCCCAGCTGATTAATCGAGAGTACGTCCCTCACGCGAGATTAGTCTTCATGTTCCATATTTTCTAATGGTAATGGGAGCAGTCATTTAGGGCCCTGGAGAGGGAGAGGGGGCTATCATTAAGGAGGCTGAATGAGTGTGGTGAGGCCGGGGCATGGAGGTTTATTGATCCGAAGTGTGTATTTTGTTGCATGCGTGCATGTGTGTGTGTCTGTGTGTGTGTGTTTATGCTCTTGCCCATATATGTGTCAGACAGGGTGTGAGGCTACAGGCTATAGCTGTACCAGTCTGACAGGTCTAGAGAGGGATGTCCTCTCCCGTCTCCCCGCCCGTCGTTAGCAACACCACACACCATCTGGTATACCAGGGCCCGGGCGACACTCAGCATCTCAACCAGGTAATGGCTAAGTCCTTCTGACAACAGTGTGAGACACACATTAGATCAGAGTAGGGGCCATTCAAAGCAGCTGACTCCCTGTGGTCTTGCATTATGAGAAACGGATGTCAGGGCCAAATGAGATACGCAGTAGGAGGACAATTCTTTCATTATGTTACAAATCTCCACAGACCCTCCACCTATTCAACATCTCCTCACATCTCCCAAATGCATTGTGGCAATTCATAACCATGACTGGCTTTCTCTGCATGCAGGCCGTAACCACTTCACTAGCTACTGCAATAAAATGTGTCTGAGAGGGGGTTGAGATTACAGATACACAGGCTCTCATGATTCCCTACTTCCAGGATCATATTTTCTTTTGGTAAGAGGAGGGAGGGAGAGCGAGAGCGAGAGAGAGCGAGAGAGCGAGAGAGCGAGAGTGAGAGAGAGAGAGAGAGAGAGAGAGAGAGAGAGAGAGAGAGAGAGAGAGAGAGAGAGAGAGAGAGAGAGAGAGAGAGAGAGAGAGAGAGAGAGAGAGAGAAGATAAGACCTGGAGTGATTGACTGAGATGGAGGATGGAGGGAGGGGCGTAAGGATTGGAGGAATGGGAAGGAGGGGGTATAATGGCTTGGGGGAAGGTCTTAGTGGCCTAGTGATAAGATTTGAGCAGAGCTTTAGTACAGTAAAGTTCATATCGGACCCCTAAAGAGTGTGAGGTGGGGTGGTGAAGGTGTGAGCGGAGCATAGTTAGGGACCTAGACCGTCCAGTCAACCATCATTCAATGTCAACGCAGACCGCTCCAAGCCTCCAGCATAGAAGCAAACGAATAGTCAATGCAATCACCCCAAAAACATTGTGTCCATCCATCTGGAAAATATGGTGCTGCCCAATCTCTTTCTGTTTGGCCAGGGCATGCCTTCAGTGAGGGGTTATCAGGCGAAGCAGAGATGGGCATGATGCGGCCTTGGTCAGGCCAGAGCAGGACTGTGTGGCAAGGTCCTGGGAGAGAGGAGAGAAGCTAACACTACTAATGATATCTCTAAATTGTATTGGGGAGATGGCTCCGGGGGGAACGCCTGTCGAATGGAATGTTCAAATTTTTGTTAGCGAGTCCTGAGGCGTAGCTGTAGCTCTCTCTCTCTCGCCCTCTCTGTCCATGATTGCTTTTCCCTGCTATCTGCTGGCAGCAGCTCTGTTTGTGCAGCGTCTCTGAATGTCAAAAACAGCCTGTTAATTTTATGATCTGTCACACGTCTGCTTTTCGGCAGACAGGCAGGAAGCCGCTGGCTGGATGGCGTCTGGGGCAGAGCCGGACTCCTTATCACACTCCTCACTCCTCTGCTCCTAGTCCAACTTCTGCCTTCTGCCACAGTGGAGTCACATCACCCGTTCGTCGGTCAATGCGGGAAGCAGGGCAGAATAGTGGAATTGATCTCTACACACTGTCTGCGTCCCAAATTAAAACCCTATTCCCTCTATAGAGCACTACTTTTGGTCATCGGTCCATTTGGGATGCACACACTATCAGGAACTATCAGGAACTATCAGGAACTATCAGGAACGAGGGGTTAGCTCATAGAGGAAGAAGTTCATCTTTTGTGTATTTGTTAGAACACAGTCAGTGTTTTGCTTGGGACTGGGGACTCCTATTGGCCTACACCTGATGTAGATGGAGATAGTATAGAAAGTACTTTGTCTCATGTTTTGCTCCTTACTCTACGGTCTATATTACATCATCATAAATGTCTCCACTTCAATCTGCATCAATCACTTGTTCCTGGCAGTGCTAGAGGTACAATTACTATTGTCTTTTAGAGTGATGAAATCCTGTTGAGTGTCTATCCATCTATACATTCACTCCGCATTGTGAAGTGAGCACTTCAGGGAGAGAAGAGAGAGGCACTTTCATCAGAGAAATTAGCTCTATTCTACGGGACACTTCCTCCTCCGTCACCAGGCCCTCCTGGGAGACCATTCGTCAAGCTGTACTCCTCTGACTGTCCCTGTACGTGTCCATGTGTAAAGGACATCACACTGCTTGCTTAGCGAGTACCACTTCCTCCCGATTCGGCCCGTACTTGGCGCAGACTCGGGACCTCTGCGTCACACGTGACCGCCCTCCTCAAGCGTCTTAACCGGTCGCACCACCTCAAAAGCTCACTAATGAGGCGACGCAAGAGGGACCGTTTATGCTGTAGGAGTACGTTTCACACATCCCCATGTGCTACACATGCATGTGTGTGGGTGCATGTCTCTCTGTGTGTTCGCAGCATGAAACGCTAACAAAAAGGATGATAAAAGCAAAGAGAAAACGAGGCCATGTTTGAGGCAATAACCCGTCTCTGTATGAACAAACCTGGAGATCCCAGACAGTAGAAGAACAAAGTAAACACTTGAAAGCTAGGGATACTGAAGTTCATGCCACCATTTAAAAAACGTGTGTGTTTATGTGAAGCTCTTCTGTTCTCCCTGGAACTATTATCCAGAGGAGTTTTAGGATAAGCTTGTCCAAGGAAAATCTACTTTCCCTTTTCAAGAAGACTAGGGACATTCTGGTAATGCAAGCACTTTGTGGAAGAACTAGTAATCCTCTAATCATTGGAAGGAGCTTCAACAGTATGACACTGTATCCCTCTGTACCCATCTCCTTCCTCTCAGGCAAATAGAGAACAGGTGAACAGAACAGTATGGAAATCGAAAGCCCATCCACTGAACTTGAGCCACAAAACTAAGGGAGGATTTGTCATAAATCAAGACAGTCAATCTCCTCAATTCAAAGCATACCGAGAAGCTGGAATCAAACAATGTCATTCAGGGAAACATGCTGATGATATGCAGACAGCAATCTACCCTTAAATAACTTACAGATTTCTTTAAAAGAGGGATAGTAGCAAAGCGCAAGGCAAAACAGAAACCATTCCTTCTGCGGCATGTTAAGAGTTCGGGGTGACTATGATTCATTGAAAACACATTTCTACTGTGGAAACATGGATTGGGTTGTGTCCCAAATTGCACCCTATTTCCTATATAGTGCACTACTTTTTGACAGTCAAAAGTAGTGAACTATACTGAACAACAATATAAATGCCACGCAACAATTTCAAAGATTTTCCTGAGTTACAGTTCGTTTAGCGAAATCAGTCAGCTGAAATGAATTCATTAGGCATAATCTATGGATTTCACGTGGTTTACGGTTGTACTGCCATATTCTACATTTTTTTTGGAAGCTTATGGTAGAGAAATTAACATTAAATTCTCTGGCAACAGCTCTGGTGGACATTCCTGTAGCCAGCATGCCAATTGCATGCTCCCTCAAAACTTGAAACATCTGTTGCAGTGTGATGTGTGACAAAAACTGCACATTTTAAAGTGACCTTATATTGTCCCCAGCACAAGGTGCACCTGTGTAATGAGCATGCTGTTTAATCAGCTTCTTGATATGCCACACCTGTCAGGTGGGTGGATAATCTTGGCAAAGGAGAAATGCTCACTATTAGGGATGTAAACAAATTTGTGCACAAAATATGAGAAAAGAAAAGCTTTTTGTGTGTATGGAAAATTTCAGGGATTTTTTATTTCAGATGTATATTTTTGTTCAGCGTACAGGGCATAGGGTGCCATTTGAGACACAACCAGGGACTGGATTGGAGTCAGAGCAGGCAGATGCTCTGATAGTGTGCTGGGCTGTGCTGGGCTGTTCTGGGTTGTGTTGTGGTGAATGACGTTGCGTGACAGATCAGAGCCCTGGCCTCTGTCCCAAATGGCACCCCATTCCCTATGGTCCCTGGTCAAAAGTAGTGCACTGTATAGGGAATAGTGTGCCATTTGGGACGTAGCCCTGGTGTGGGTGATGATTTATTAGGCCCGAGTATGCCGGCAAGGCCGCAGCCGCAGTCACCACGACAACAAAGAGGTGGTCGTCAGCAAGCATTCCTAAGGCCTCCGTTCCCTTTGACTGCTAATGGAAGACAGAGAGAGAAGAGAGAGAGAGTGGGGAGGGAGGGAGGAGAGAGAGGGAGAGAAAGAGAGAGAGAGGGAGGTGGAGGGAGGGAGGGAGGGGGAGAGAGAGAGGGAAGGAAGTAAGGACAAGAGCTCTCCCACTCACACAAGAACTGTGGGAGAGTGAACATTCCCACACACTGTTCTCTACGCAGTAGAAACACCCATTACCTTGCCAACTGTTTTGTTGGATGGATTTCTATATTTCAGTTTCCATAAGCATTTACATTATTGGAGATGTTTACAACAGAAGGTATGACTTAAAATGAGATGAAGTTCTCAATGAAGATGCCATATCTAAGCAAGCGGCAGGGACTGGGAGACTATTCAGGATCGAGGGAAAGATGAACGGAGCAAAGTACATAGAGATCCTTGACGAAGACCTACTCCAGAGCACTCAGGATGTCAGACTGGGGATGACAGTTCACCTTCCAACAGAACAATGACCCTAAGCACACTACTAAGACAATGCAGGAGTGGCTTCGAGACAAGTCTCTGAATGTCCTTGAGTGGCCCAGCCAGAGCCCAGACTTGAACCTGATCGAACATCTCTGGAGAGACCGTTGGATGGGGCGGCGACGCTACCCCATCCAACGTGTCAGAGCTTGAGTGGATCTGCAGAGAAGAATGGGAGAATCTTCCCAAATACAGGTATGCCAAGCTTGTAGCGTCATACCCAAGAAGACTCAAGGCTGTAATCACTGCCCAAGGTGCTTCAACAAAGTACTGAGTAGGGTCTGAATACTTATGTAAATGTTTTTTATTTTTAATGAAAGAACAAACCCGTTTTTGCTTTGTGTTTATGGGGTATTGTGTGTTGGGGACACCTACTCATTCAAAAGGTTTTCTTTGTTTTTACTGTTCTACATTGTAGACTAGTACTGGGGACGTCCGAACTGTGAAGTAACACATGTGGAATCAGCTAGTAACCAAAAAAGTGTTAAACAAATCAAAATACATTTTATATTTGGGATTCTTTAAGGTGGCCACTCTTTGCCTTGATGACAGCTTTGCACTCTCTCAATCAGCTTCATTAGGTAGTCACCTGAAATGCATTTCAATTTACAGGTGTGCCTTGTTAATTTGTGGAATTTCTTTCCTTCTAAATGGTTTTTAGCCAATCAGTTGTGTTGTGACAAGGTAAGGGTGGTATACAGAAGATAGCCCTATTTGGTAAAAGACCAACTCCATATTATGGCAAGAAGACCTCAAATAAGCGAAGAGAAATGACAATCCATCATTATTTTAAGACATTAAGGTCAGTCAATCAAAAATATTAAGAACCTTTTCAAAGTTTCATCAAGTGCAGTTGCAAAAACGATCAAGCGCTATGATGAAACTGGCTCTCACCGCCAGGGGAAAGGAAGACCCAGAGTTACCGCTGTTGCAGAGGATAAGTTAATTTGAGTTAACTACACCTCAGATTGTAACCCAAATAAATGCATCACAGAGTTCAAGTAACAGACACATCACAACATCAACTGTTCAGAGGGGACTGTGTGAATCAGGCCTTCATGGTCGAATTGCTGCAAAGGAACCACTGCTAAAGGACACCAATAATAATAAGAGATTTGCTTGGGCCAAGAAACACGAGAAATGGACATTAGACCAGTGGAAATCTGTCCTTTGGTCTGATGAGTCGAAATTTGAGATTTTTGGTTATGTATGTGAACGGATGATCTCCGCATGTGTGGTTCCAAATTGTAAGTCGCTCTGGATAAGAGCGTCTGCTAAATGACTTAAATGTAAATGTAAATATCCTTTGGGAGTGATTTTATTCAATACATTATGCTACGTGCTATAAAAGCAGTCAAACACATTCCCAACCATATACTTGGTTCACAGTTTAACACACCTCAAAATTCTGAGTAGCTTTTCTAATATCACAGTTACGCATTGAACATGGATGTGTAGTTTACAACCAAATCTGGCATGTTAAATATGCTGCTTGTAACGCACAACACAAACACACACACACCAGTGTCTACTACATAAATCTACATTCCTCGTCTTAAACTGCACCCCAACCCCCCCCCCGAACGATTCCCACAACATACTTATTCACAATAACCCTGACCCTGTAATTAGAGGCATGGAGGCAATAGCCTGGACCACAGGGACAGGGGGTTCCCTTAATCATCCAACCCAGCCTACAGTACCACCGTGGTGGCCTGATTCCCAGCCCACCTGCCCCTAGGCAGAGGAAGGACTGTGTGACCACCATAACCAGTTGTTTATCTTAAACTGCTCTTCGGGAAGAAGGGTGGCATGATATGTTTTGTGGCGAGCACTTCTTCTGGCATCTGCCCCTCCACCCTCCGTCCTCCACCCTCTATCATTTCCTCCCTTCGCCCTCTTTAAATATATTTAAGTATCAAAGTAAATGTAATTTCTAAAATATACTGAAGTATCTGAAGTAAAAGTAAAATTATGAATCATTTCAAATTCCTTACATTAAGCAAACCAGAGTTTGCTTAGTTTTTATTTATTTACGGATAGCCAGGTGCACACTCCAGCACTCAGACATAATTTACAAACGAAGAATTTGTGTTTAGTTAGTCCGCTAGATCAGGTCTTAATCCGTGAGTGAATCAGACCATTTTCCTGACCTGCTAAGCATTCAAAATGTAACAAGTACTTTTGGGTGTCAGGGAAAATGAATAGAGTAAAAAGTACATTATTTTCATGAGGAATGTACTGTAGTGGAGTAAAAGTAAAAGTTGTCCAAAATATAAATAGTAAAGTAAAGATACCCCCAAAACAGACTTAAATAGTACTTTAAAGTATTTTTACTTAAGTACTTTACACCATTGGGTAGGTGCTATCTGAGCTTGTCCAATAAGAATACAGGTTAGAATTTTCTGTAGCGATACATATTGCTACAGTGTGACCTACTGAATACAACCCAGGTGCCCTGCCCCGCCTGTCCAAAACAATACTGAGATGGGAGTGGGTGGAGTGTACACTATTCTATACAGAGTAAACTGAAATGGAGGGACGCTTATAAAAAAAATATATATCTTCAAAGAGAAAATTCCCATAATCTGGCTCCATTATGCTGTTCATAATAACTTGTTTGACTGCCTAAACCCCTTGGTGGCTACCACTGCTAAGATCAGACCTTCATTCAATAAAACATTTCCCTCTTCTTAAGTTGGATACATGATCCATGACGAGCCTTGTGTCTGGATTTTAGGAGAGGAGAGGCGAGGACTGGAGGCATGTTGTTGGGGGTTTCTTTGATTTCCAGGAAATATACTGTGCATAATGAGACTGTTATGCATCTCTGTGTCTCTGACTTCAATGAAGGAAGAGGAAAACAAAGAATGTAAGAGATAGCCGCAAGCATATCTCCTCTCAGGGTATGACGACTGCAATACTTCACTACCACACACACACTGTGCTACCGGTACATACACACCAAATGTGAATTGTTAATACATACCAAATTCCATTGTAATTGCTAATACCTATCAAAGTTGATTATTTTCCCTCGAAGGCTAATTCAATTCCAAATCAAATCAAATTGTATTGGTTACAAACACATGGTTAGCAGATAATGCGAGTGTAGCGAAATGCTTGTGCTTCTAGTCCGACAGTGCAGTAATATCTAACAAATAATCTAACAAATTCACAACGACTACCTAATACACACAATGTAAGGGGATGGAATAAGAATATGTACATATAAATATACTGATGTGCGATGGTCATGCGGCATAAGCAAGATGCAATAGATGGTATAAAATACAGTACATACATATGAGATGAGTAATGTAGGATATGTAAACATTATTAACGTGGCATTATTTAAAGTGACTAGTGATACCATTATTAAATCAATTTATTAAAGTGGCCAGCGATTTGAGTCTGTATGTTTGCATCAGCCTCTCTATGTTAGTGATGGCTGTTTAACAGTCTGATGGCCTTGAGATAGAAGCTGTTTTTCAGTCTCTCGGTCCCAGCTTTGATGCACCTGCACTGACCTCGCCTTCTGGATGGTAGCGGGGTGAACAGGCAGTGGCTCGGGTGGTTGTTGTCCTTGATGATCTTTATGGCCTTCCTGTGACATCGGGTGCTGTAGGTGTCCTGGAGGGCAGGTAGTTTGCCCCCGGTGATGCGTTGGGCAGACCGCACCACCCTCTGGAGAGCCTTGCGGTTGTGGGTGGTGCAATTGCCGTAACAGGTGGTGATACAGCCCGACAGGATGCTTTCGATTGCGCATCTGTAGAAGTTTGTGAGGGTTTTAGGTGACGAGACAAATTTATTCAGCCTCCTGAGGTTGAAAAGGCGCTGTTTCTTTTTCTTCACCACGCTGTCTGTGTGGGTGGACCATTTCAGTTTGTCCGTGATGTGTACGCGAGGAACTTAAAACTTTCCACCTTCTCCACTCCTGTCCCATCGATGTGGATAGGGGGGTGCTCCCTCAGCTGTTTCCTGAAGTCCATGATCATCTCCTTTATTTTGTTGACGTTGAGAAAGAAGTTATTTTCCTGACACCACACTCTGAGGGCCTCACCTCCTCCCTGTAGGCTGTCTAATCGTTGTTGGTAATCAAGCCTACCACTGTACTGTCGTCTGCAAACTTGATGATTGAGTTGGAAGCGTGCATGACCATGCAGTCATGGGTGAACAGGGTGTACAGGAGAGGGCTGAGAACGCACCCTTGTGGTGCCCCAGTGTTGAGGATGAGCGGGGTGGAGATGTTGTTTCCTACCTTCACCACCTGGGGGGCAGCTAGTCAGAAAATCCAGGACCCAGTTGCACAGGGTGGGGTCGAGACCCAGGGTCTCAAGCTTAATGATGAGTTTGGAGGGTACTATGGTGTTGAATGCTGAGCTGTAGTCAATGAACTATTCCTTTTGTCCAGATGGGATAGGGCAGTGTGCAGTGTGATGGCGATTTCATTGTCTGTGGACCTATTGGGGCTGTAAGCAAATTGGAGTGTGTCTAGGGTATCAGGTAAGGTGGAGGTGATATGATCCTTGACTAGTCATTCAATGCACTTCATGATGACAGAAGTGAGTGCAATGGGGCGAAAGTAATTTAGTTCAGTTACAATAGCTTTCTTGGGAACAGGAACAATGGTGGCCATCTTGAAGCATGTGGGGACATCAGAATGGGGTAGGGATTGATTGAATATGTCAGTAAACACACCAGCCAGCTGGTCTGCGCATACTCTGAGGATACAGCTAGGGATGCAGTTTGGGCCGGCAGCCTTGCGAGGGTTAACGCATTTAAATGTTTTACTCACGTCAGCCATGTTGAAAGAGAGCCCACAGTTATTGGTAGCGGGCCGTGTCTGGGGCACTGCATTGTCCTCAAAGAAAGCAAAGAAGTTTGTCTGGGAGTGAGATGTCTTGTGTTTGAGCCGCTGAATTGCGACTCTACTTTGTCTCTATACTGATGCTTTGCTTGTTTGATTGCCTTGCGGAGGGAATAGCTACACTGTTTGTATTCGGTCATGTTTCCAGTCGCCTTGCCATGATTCGCGGTTCGCGGTTTCTGGTTAGGGAAGGTTTTATTAGTCACAGTGGGACCAACATCTCCAATGCACTTCCTAATAAACTCCCTCACCGCATCAGCATATACATTGACGTTATTGTCTGAGGCTACCCGGAACATATCCCAGTCCACGTGATCGAAGCAATCTTGAAGCGTGGAATCCGATTGGTCAGACCAGCGTTGGATAGACCTAAGCACGGGCACGACCTGTTTTAGTTTCTGCCTGTAGGAGGGGAGCAATAAGATGGAGTCATGGTCAGATTTGCCGATAGGAGGGCGGGGTAGGGCCTTGTATGCATAGTGGAAGTTAGATGTTTTGCTCGAGCGGGTGCAACAATTAATGTGCTGATAGATTTTAGGCAACCTTGTTCTCAAATTAGCTTTGATAAAATCCCCAGCTACAATAAATGCAACCTCAGGATATATGGTTTCAAGTTTACATAGAGTCCAGTGAAGTTCTTTCAGGGCCGTCGAGGTATCTGCTTGGGGGGGATATACACGGTTGTGACTATAATCAAAGATAATTATCTTTGAAGATAACACAGTTGGCATTTGATTGTAAGGAATTCTAGGTCAGGTGAACAAAAGGACTTGAGTTCCTGTATGTTGTTATGATTACACCATGAGCCGTTAATCATGAGGCATATACCCCCGCCCTTCTTCTTAGCAGAGAGATGTTTGTTTCTGTTGGCGCGACGCATGAAGAAACCCGGTGGCTGTACCGACTCTGACAACATATCCAGAGTGAGCCATGTTTCCGTGAAACAGAGAATGTTACAAGCTCTGATGTCTCTCTGGAAGGCAACTCGTGCCCTAATTTCGTCCACCTTGTTGTCTAGAGACTGGACATTGGCGAGTAATATGCTCGAAAGCGGTGGATGGTGTGCTCGCCTGACCAGGAGACCGCTCTGTCTGCCTCTCCTGCGGCGACCACGTTGTTTTGGGTCGGCCTCTGCGATTAGAACCCATGTCCAGGGCGGAGGTCCGAAGAAAGGATCCGCTTCAGGAAAGTCGTATTCCTGGTCGGAATGTTGGTAAGTTGACGTCGCTCTTATATCCAGTAGTTCTTCCCGGCTGTATGTAATAAGACTTAAGATTCTCTGGGATAACAATGTAAGAAATAATACATTAAGAAAAAACAAATTACTGCATAGTTTCCTAAGGACCTGAAGTCTTGAGTGTGTACTATACAACGCTGAGATTTAAATTGAAGTGTAGAAATAAAGGTGAAATCAATCATTGACACAGCCATGGTGGTGTAGCAGGAAGATCGGAATCCTGTAAGTTCAACTTGTGAGTTCAAATCCTAGGTGAGGATATGTTGAGTAATAATTACTGTGGAAATATACAATAATATTGAGTGTCAAATATGCAAGTTGAAAACAGTGTGTCTATTTTATGACGTTTAAGGGATATCCGAAATGATCTTTTTTTGCAGAGCATCATGTGAAAAATGTTATCCACATTTGAAATGTTATGTGATCGCGTGAAAATCTACATGTGAAGTGTTACAAAACCACATGGTTTCACATGATTTCGCATGTGAAAGGTTATGTGATCACTTGTGAAAATCCACATGTGAAACTTAATGTGAAATATCATCACATGTGAAGTGCGGCACAACTGCGGTCCCTGATGAAGCATTTCCACCCCCTCTCCCGCCGCTGAATAGCCCAGCTGGAGGGTTTTGAGCCTTATTTGCATATTTCCCAAGATGCCTTTCGAGTGTCTTTTAGAGTGACCAGTACCACTCATGACTGTGTTTGCGAGTGACAGAGCTATAGTTGTTGCATTCATTTATTTTTAGGACTTCGGCTGTCACCAAGTGAGATCCTAAGTGAATAAGTTTTCATTAAAATAAAATGTATTATAGACGATACATATTTGATAGCGCTTTCTTTTGCGGACCCAGTTTTAGCCTAATACAGTGGCCTGAAACGTATCGTTTTCAGGCCACACCAGGCCTGATAAATGAAGGCTATTCCATCCAAGAAATTGCCAAGAAAATGAAGATCTTGTACAACGCTGTGTACTACTACCTTCACAGAACAGCGCAAACTGTCTCTAACCAGAATAGAAAGAGGAGTGGGAGGCCCCGGTAGCACAACTGAGCAAGAGGACAAGTACATTAGAGTGTCTAGTTTGAGAAACAGACGCCTCACAAGTCCTCAACTGGCAGCTTCATTAAATAGTACCCGCAAAACACCAGTCAACGTCAAGGAGACTCCGGGATGCTGGCCTTCAAGGCAGAGTTGCAAAGAAATAGCTATATCTCAGACTGGCCAACAAAATGAAAAGAAAAAGATGGGCAAAAGAACACACACTGGACAGAGGAACTCTGCCTAGAAGGCCAGCATCCCGGAGTCGCCTCTTCACTGTTGACACAATTTCTCGCATGGAATAGCCTTCATTTCTCAGAACAAGAATAGACTGACGAGTTTCAGAAGAAAGTTCTTTGTTTCTGACCATTTTGAGCCTGTAATCGAACCCACAAATGCAGATGCTCCAGATACTCAACTAGTCAAAGGAAGGCCAGTTTTATTGCTTCTTCAATCAGGACAACAGTTTTCAGCTGAGCTAACGTAATTGCAAAAGGGTTTTCTAATGATCAATTAGCCTTTTAAAATGATACACTTGGATTAGCTAACACAATGTGCCATTGGAACACAGGAGTGATGGTTGCTGATAATGGGCCTCTGTACGCCTATGTAGATATTCCATTAAAAAAATCTGCTGTTTCCAGCTACAATAGTAATTTACAACATTAACAATGTCTACACTGTGTTTCTGATCAATTTGATGTTATTAACTAAATTTGCTTTTTTTTCAAAAAACAAGGAAATGTCTAAGTGACCCCAAACCTACTATTATCTCCTACTATTATCTCTACTGTATGTTGTTCCTACTGTGCGTGCTAACCCAGTACCTCAAAATCACTCTTTCTCCCACTTGTATAGGAGGACCACTGTAGCTGTTCCTGCAAAAAGTGTTTTCTTTGCATTAATCCCTAATTATTGCTTGACAGTTGCAGTTGATTCCATTAGAGAACTAGCAAATGTAGTAGAAAGAATGGGTTATTTATTTATAACTATTATCTAGTTGTCTAATATATCTGATTCCTGTATAGCGTTGATCCTTACAGAATGCTGACACCACCATACGAAGCATCAGGGAGGTTTAAGTTGTGTTGGTGACGTCGGGTCCGGGTGCCACCACCGATGGAACAGGGGGTACCACAGCTGGCTCGTTGGGCTTTCATGCCTTAGCTGGCTCGAGAGGTTTCCTTGCCCCGGGTTGGGTTGGCAGGCTCCCATCCCACATCATGCCTCAGCTGGTTCATCGGGCTTCCATGCCTTAGCAGGCTCGCCAAGCTCCCACTCCTCAGCGGAATCGTCAGGCTTTCACGCCTCATCCGGATCGTCAGGCTACCATGCCTCAGCCGGCTCACCAGGCTCCCATGCCTCAGCCGGCTCACCAGGCTCCCACGCCGCTGCCGGCTCGTCTGGTTTCTACGCCCCAGCCAGCTTGTCCAGCGCGCATCCCTCTGCGTGCTCGTCGCCTGCTCCCACTCTCCCTCTCTGGCACTTGAGGGCGCCAGGCTGCCCTTCATTGAATCGGGAGCGTCGCTGCAGAGCTATTTTCAGGTCTCTCCAGAGATGTTCGATCAGGTTCAAGTCCGGGCTCTGGCTGCTCCACTCAAGGACATTCAGATACTTGTCACGAAGCCAGTCCTGTGTTGTCTTGGCTGTGTGCTTGGGGTTGTTGTCCTGTTGGAAGGTGAACCTTCACCCCAGTCTGAGGTCCTGAGCACTCTGGAGCAGGTTTTCATCAAGGATCTCTCTCTACTTTTCTCTGTTCATCTTTCCCTCGATCCTGACTAGTCTCCCAGTCCCTGCCGCTGAAAAACATCCCCACAGCATGATACTGCCACCACCATGCTTCACTGTAAGGATGGTGCCAGGTTTCTTCCAGACATGATGCTTGGCATTCAGGCCAAATAGTTCAATCTTGGTTTCATCAGGCAGAGATTCTTGTTTCTTAAGTCCTTTAGGTGCCTTTTGTCAAACTACAAGCGGGCTGTCATGTGCCTTTTACCAAGAAGTGGCTTCTATCTGGCCACTCTACCATAAAGGACTGAATAGTGGAGTGCTGCAGAGATGGTTGTCCTTCTGGAAGGTTCTCCCTTCTCCACAGAGGAACTCTGGAGCTCTGTCAAAGTGACTATCGGGTTCTTGGTTACCTCCCTGACCAAGGCCATTCTTCCCCGATTGCTCAGTTTGGCCGGGCGACCAGCTCTAGGAAGAATCTTGGTGGTTCCAAACTTCTTCTATTTAACAATGATGAGGCCACTGTGTTCTTGGGGACCTTCAATGTTGTAGACATTTTTTGGTACACTTCCCCAGATCTGTGCCTCGACACAATCCTGTCTCGGAGCTCTATGGACAATTCCTTCGACCTCATGGCTTGGTTTTTGCTCTGACATGCAGTGTCAACTGTGGGACATCATATAGACAGGTGTGTGCCTTTCCAAATAATGTCCAATCAATTGACTTTACAACAGGTGGACTCCAATCAAGTTGTAGAAACATCTCAATGATGATCAATGGAAACAGGATGCAACTGATCTCAATTTCGAGTCTAATAGCAAACGGGCTGAATACTTATGTAAATAAGGTATTTATTATTAAATGTTTTTGTAAACATTTTTAAAAACCTGTTTTCCCTTTGTCATTATGGGGTATTGTGTGTAGATTTATGAGGAAAACAATTCATTTAATCAATTTTAGTATAAGGCTGTAACGTAACAAAATGGGAAAAAAGGGAAGGGGTCTGAATACTTTCCGAATGCATTCAGTGTTATAGGCAAATAGTTCTTCCAAATTGAACCCCAAAATTTAATGGATAAGGAGAACAACAGATCTTTTAACATTACGGCTCGGCTGGAAAACAGACAGTCCCTCACAGAGATGTTTGAATAAGGTCTCTTACCGTGGCCAAAAGGATGTCTGGGTCCAAGCTGAGAGAGATGGGTCAAGAAGTCAGGTCGTCAGGAAGTCATTGTGTCATTTCTTTAATATTCAGAGGTTGACTTTGCTTGGGAAGTAATCTAATTCTGTCGCTATCAATTGATTAAGCTATTCACTTTCTGTACAAAATAAGATGTTTAAACCCAAGACAGCTTTTTGGTAAACACTTTTTACAGCTTACTTTTTTCTGCATCGGTAGGCCTAACTTTTGAAGGTACTCAGATTCCTAATGACGTCGCAGATTTAATTATTTGCAAACGGGGACAGTTTCTTTGCAAACAAACACACTGATTTGGCTTTGGAGAAATATGATATGGCCTCATAGGCCTATCTCTCTGTCCGTTCTTAGCCTGTAATTTGGGTAATTTGTGTGGTATTAAAAAAAGGTTACTCTAATAAGTAAAACTTCGTAGAACTGCATGAAGTGTTTATAAAAGGCAAGTTTTTCTTGGACCTGCAAATAGGATGATAGATTAACGCAAGGCTTTTACTATAAAGGAGATATTTCCACGCCTACTCTTGTCCACGGTGGTCTGCGAACCCACAGCCATCTGTCCGAGAAGTGAGGCTAAACGGTAGCCATGTTCTCTGCTATCCACTTTGTTTTAATTATTATTTTGGGTAAAGGGGAGGGTCAGTTGTTTTTTTTTAAAGCATTCAATTAGGGTTTAGGTCAAATATATTTTGCTGAGGAGATTTTTTCATTTCAGAGGTCCAATTTTCTCAATGTAACCCTTATTATAAATAAAGTTCACTCCCTTAGATACAAAAAAGAATACCATTAATACAATGCAATTCTAAAGAATAGAGCAATGACTTGCATTGCTAAATTCAATTACACAGCTTTTTATACATATGATAATAACCAAATGTAGCCTATTAATAGCTGAATATAGAGAAAGCATGCCAACTTATAAGCCCTGCATTACCCCAATGCATTTAAAAACGATACAATGTATGGGCCAGTAGAAATTCTGTTCGGGCCAGTGAATTTTGATCAACATTTTTGTAACTTTTGTAGAGTTGGGTTTATTTGGCACCCTGTTCTAAGTAAAACAAATGTAAATTCTGAATGTAATCTCCTTTTTTCTTTCCCGGCCTTTTTAAATAGCAGCTTTAGAAGCCATTCAACACAGCTCTTCATGATTTCATATGTTCTTTATCTTTCTATTTATCACACTACATTCGCAGCCTAAATGAATTTTGGAACATAGAGATTTCACAAGAATAGTCTATGAAATGAGACACCTACTGTTGGCATATGATCAATGTAATAGAGTGCAATATTGTAACACACATGTTTTTCCCAGTACAGTGTGTATGTTTTGGCGGGGCCGCAGCTATTTTTTGGGGCTTCAGGCACGGCATTATGGTCAATGATATCATGTATCATGTTTGTATGGTATATGCACTCATTATAGAACCCATTTATAACCTTCTTGCGCATACATGTGTGTGTGAGGGTGTGAGAGCATGTGGGCCAGCATGCATGTTTATGTGCCTGTTGTCTTGCATGTATGCGTGAGTGAATGTGTACAATACGGTTTCTTTTCTGTCATATCGTCCAATCTTTATGAATCTTAACTATTCCCAAAGCCATGCAAAAATTACAATATCAAGTCTTCTCAATATCAACTTTCCTGTCCACAGAATAATTGCCACAGCTGTATGCATGCATCATTGATTACAGATATCCACAAGAGAGAAGAAGAGAGGATTTGTTTTTGCTGCATTGCTAATTGAAGTATAGCTTTTTGGGAGGAGGGAAACAGAGGAACTCTAATGACAATCAAGGAAGTGGAATTAGCCACACTGCCACCAGGTGCTAAGCCAAGTACTAGCTACATGATCAGGGAGATGGAGATAAGGATCCTATATTAATAAGCTAGCACTCTTTACTATAATAGCGTAGTACAAAATGAGCACCACTACCCATACGCTGTCTTAATGAGATATCTTTACTCACTCTCCTTCCCACAAAATGACCGCCTCTTATTAAACTGGCCAATCGTAATCACTCTCATTCAAAGTTTGGTTGCAGAGGACTGTTTGATTGCTGTGAACCAAGAGGTTATGAGTTCAATCGAGGAGGAAGAGGAGTGATCAGGCAGAAAGGAAGACCTATTTCAGATCTAAAGATCTGGTTTATTTCTAGGTTATACAAGGTAGCATAAAACAGGTAGAAATATCGATACATTTTTGAAACCTTTAAACCTGCGCTCAAACCTACAGTCTATTGGTGGTGTCAAACAAGAAGGGCTGGTTTCCTGGACACAGAGAACTTCCATTGAAAGAACTCTTTTAATCAAAGTCTTTATCTGTGTCTGGGAAAGCAGCCCTTCTTGTTTAACATAGGGAAGGGACAATATCACTCATGACAACAGTTTCCTTCACCTACTGATATTATTTCTGTCCAAACGTTGAAATTATGCGAGATAATGATGGGATGACAAAAGTTTTTGTGTGAATATCTTCTGACCAGATCAATCTAACGATTCACTAAGCCAAGGTATCTCAGAATCACCAGACATATTAACATGTGCCCTTTACGGAAGACACTCAAACAGCCTTATCAACACCTTCACGTCAGAACACCCTGTTTGCATCCCAAATGGCACCCTATTCCCCATGTAGTGCACTACTTTTGACCAGGGCTCATAGAGCTCTGGACAAAGTAGTGCACTACACAGGGTATAAAGTGCCATTTGGGAAACAGCCCCTGACATCTGGCTGCTAAGGCCACTCTTTGCTCATTGGTCTGCGCCAGCATATGTATCTGTCCAGCGGTACAGCAAAACCAATTGGATGATGGACTGCTTGACCTTTTTAGAGTTTGATGAGCTGCCTTATCACCTTAAGGGCAGATGGGAGGATTTAGTGGGAGATGGTGGTTGCAAGGGGAGGGGTTCGGGGCAGAACTGGATTCAAATAGTATTTATTTTCCTTAAAAAAAAACTTCTGTTTAATTTGAATTAAAGACAATTGTACCTACACACTGAAGAAGGCCGTAAAGCTGAAATGTCTGTGTACGCTATCCCTGATGCAGTAAAACATTCAAAACATTGAATAATGAAGTAAGCTTTACGGAACATATTTCTGAGGGCAAACCCATTACACCTCTTTGTTTGTCTGAATTCGTGGGTTTTGCGCACCAGCCAAGCATCTGGGAGAGCGCCATGGTTCTCTTCTGATTGTTTAACTGATCCTACCTTGAGCATCTGATGGACATATTATTCCCGTTAGGATCTATTCAACTGGTTTAATTGCGCCACGCAAACTCAATCAAGCCCCACTTCCGTGTTTAACAAATACTATTTGAACCCAGGTCTGGTTGGTGGTGGTGGTTGGGTTGAGCCGACAGGATCAGCTGAGAAAGAGAATTGTCTATCTGACTCTGAGAAGAGAAAACCCAGGGTTGTAATGACAGTCCTGATACATTTACATTTACATTTAAGTCATTTAGCAGACGCTCTTATCCAGAGCGACTTACAAACAGTAGACATCAGCAGGAGTCGTGTTACAGCTGGGAACAGGTTAAAGAGGACAGCAAGAGACACGTGAGTCAAAATAGAAAACGAAGAAAGGAAAAACCACGTCAAGCATGTCGGACTCTGACTCTCTCTCTCTCTCTCTCTCTCTCTCTCTCTCTCTCTCTCTCTCTCTGACTCTCTCTCTCTCTCTCACTTTCTCTGACTCTCTCTCTCTCTCTCTCTCTCTCTCTCTCTCTCTCTCTCTCTCTCTCTCTCTCTCTCTCTCTCTCTCTCTCTCTCTCTCTCTCTGACTCTCTCTCTCTCTCTCTCTCTCTACCTTTCTTTCTCTCTTGTCTCTCTCTCTCTCTCTCTCTTGTCTCTCTCTCTCTCTTTCTCTCTCTACCTTTCTTTCTCTCTTGTCTCTCTCTCTCTCTCTTCTCTCTCTCTCTGACTCTCTCTCTCTCTCTCTCTCTCTCTCTCTCTGACTCTGACTCTGACTCTCTCTCTCTCTCTCACTCTCTCTGACTCGCTCTCTCTCTCTCTCTCTCTGACTCTCTCTCTCGCTCTCTGACTCTCTCTCTCTGACTCTCTCTCTCTCTACATGCGACATAACTATTAGAGGGCAGTGTTGAATTTTCAAAACAACGTCTAAGATACACTGCGGTAACTTATCTCATGCTGTTTTGTAGGATTGTGTTTGTTGGAGTACTAGCGGGGTGACCATGACAGCAGCAGCTGGAACATGAGATCCTCTCACCTCCCCTGTGGACAAACAGGCAGCAGGGATGAAAGACAAGCCTCTGTGTGGAACAAGACAGGGCATCTCCCTCATACTACTTCTCTCTGTGTTGCTCTGTCTCCGGATTCAGGTGATTCTTATCTAATGTCAGAACGGGTCTCCCAAGACAGAAAAAAATAAGTGAAGCAGGATGTGAATCCTTTCTGGTAATAATAAAAAAGGTGAATGGTGAGAATGTTGACTGTTCTGGAAGGTTTCCATTGTGTTCATGTCCAAATAAATACATCTTGGTTTTTCCTTGGTATATTGTATATGGGAGAAGATATGGTGTTTTCAGCAACTGTTGTCTGTGCTTTGTCCTTTGATGAGGTTTGACATTTTCAAAGCAACGTATAAGACTTAAATAACTTATGTGAGTCCCACTCAAGAATGACTCAAAATAATCCTACTGTATCTGTTTGTTTGTTTTAATAAGAAAATATTGTTTTGGGCCACGTTTGCATAATTATGAATATGCAAGATTCTGTGTTTCCTCTGAGAATGCTCATAGAGTATCATAGACGCTGGTAGAGAGTACACATGAATACACAGATGGCTGGAAATAACCCTATTTGCGCTCGGCAGGATTACCATGTTGAACCCATGGGACGTCATTAAGGAGCAGCTCTTTGCTATCTCTAAATCTCTAATTAACATAACGCAATGCTGATAACTTATTTGAGCATTTAACCCAGATCTATAGTCTAGATCGCAGACACAAGCGCCGTACAAGCTAGGCCGGGTTACTGTATAAGCGCTTTATGAAAACTGTAGCTGTGGATGTAAAAAGGGCTTTTTGAAGTACATTTAATTTAATTGACAAAGCTGCGTAAACAATTACATTTTTAGTGTTGAAGTGTTATATCCTCTCTGGACAATGGTGTAGGTGTCAAATCTCCTTTTGTGTACTGTACTCTACTACCACACTACTGGGGATGAATGTAGTTACTGTATAGATCCGGTTCCTGTTAGTGGTGAGATGTCGGCGGGTAAAAGAAGGTTGAAAAGAGGTCTGTGGGATTTGAATGGCAGGAGGAAATGACAGGAATGGGCACGCAGGATGTGTGGAGTCCCAGGTCTCCTTTGTAAAGAGCCAACTGCAGCAGCAGCAGCAGGATACAGTGTTTTCCACAGCAGCTTTCACACAGGCTTCACAGCGACAGGCGTTTTGCATGAGAGGACTGGTGTGAAGAAAGATGTTGGCAATTCAATGGCAGGAATTCACCTCTGTTTACAATGCTCTCGCATGCATAGAGAGAGAGAGGAATGGAGAGATGGAGGTAGAGAGAGAGAGAGAAAGAGGGGAAAGAGCGAGACAGAGAGAGAGAGAGCAGCATTGCCGTACCGAGAGACGTTTGAGCAATATTTACCGTTCTGTAACGGTAGATTGCCAAACCAAATGTGTGTGTTTGTGATAAGGCATTGAGTCTTTCATCTGAAGCAGAAAACTATAAACGGTAGATCTATCAGGGCACCCGTTTCTGTGAGCGTAGGAAGCAGTTGCTGCATGTACAAAGGAAAAGCAATTTTTTTCATCCAAAACAACCAAAACAACATGCCTCTTCTCATTCACTTCATGTTAATTACTCTTACAGTCAGTGTCTTTTGCTAACGGAATATTGTTGGGAGACTCAGTCACGTTAATTTGCATTCTTTTGAAAAATGCATGAATTAATTTAAGGGAACAGGTGGGGATTCGTCTTCACTTATTGCACACTAAAGACTTGCCTTGAGTCGTTACATCGCCAGACACTGTTTAGTTTCACTATTGGGAAGCAACGGGTGAAACACTAACACAGATGCCAGCCCTGCTTATCAGGGTGCTGTCTCATCTTTCAAAACTGAGATCTCTTGCCAAGAATCCAAGACATGGAAAAACATAACAGTTTGATTTCATGGGTTATTAACTTTGTGTCATGCGGAACCCTACAGTATGTGTGTCTGCTAAGTCATCTATATCTAATGATAGCCAGCCAATACAGGAGTTCCTCAGGCATGTGTCATGTTACCAGTGCTATTTATTTCATATGCACATGATTGTCGGAATTATTCAGCAAATTGTCTCAATCATCAAATTGTAGTCAGTCTTACTCCGCTTAACTGTCCATTTCAAAACAGAATTTCCATCAGTCACACAACAAAAACCCGTCACACCAACACTGATACAACACTGACACAACAACTCTGAAAGTGAAAACCCATATGGTTCTCCAGTCCCTGCTACACATAGAATACGCCCTCGGTAAGACTAACAAGACACGTAATGAAAGTAATCTTTGGAGGTCAGTGTGCCATATAAGACACCCAGCCTGAGTAACGGAGTGCAGCAGAGCACGGTTTCATAATGAAGACGCTGAGGTCAAGTTGCTCAGCACACAGTAATAACCTCTGGGTCTGGGCTGCGGAGATTATCTAATTCTCTTCCCATACTACCTGGTCTTACTTCCTCCAGTCAGACCCGTCCGCAAAGAAAGGAGGTCTGAGTACTGATTTCTGCTTTTCTATAAGGAAGGAAGTCATTGCACAAAGCATGACTTAACTGAAATAGTCCTGTTCATTCAGAGTTCAATTAATTCAGTGCTACAGGCGTCATGAAGTTCAATGCACTACAATGATTAAAGCGACCTAACATATGCTTCATTACGAAGAAATGTTGCACCGTATGCTAGTGAATGGGAATTACTGACACAAATGTTCTCATTTTGGTTCCCTATTGTTGTATCCTAATAAAACACAGGCATGGTGTGTCGCGGCCTCCTGCTGTTCCAATGCAAGCGAGCCTTAGCCCCTGACATGCACACGGTAACAGCTGGTCAGAAACGATTTCCACAGAAGTAAATTACAAATGTAAAACCTCTTTCATGCTGCGCGAGGAGGAGAAAAAGCTGGAGGCCGGTTTTAACAGTGCTTTAAGAGATAGGACTCTTCACTGGAGCAGTCTAGAGGTCATGTAGCTAGGTCTAAAACCCTGTTTATTGTCTTCCAGGTGGTGCTGGTTCTTGGACCTAGCCTGACTGGGCTGCATCTGAAATGGCACCCAATTGCCTATGTAGGATCCCTATGGGCCCTAGTTAAAAGTAGGGCACTACATAGGGAATAGGGTGCCATTCTGGCTGTACATGGGCCTAGCCTGGGGTATCTCACAGGCTTCAGTGCTGTTCTTGGTCCAGAATAGATCTGGTGGTCAGCCAGATGGAGGGTGGTGGAGAGAGTCAGACGGAGAGGGAGAATGAAGGAGAGGAGGTGAATGTGATAAATGGGTTCGGTGGAAGTCGGAGGCATGGAGTGAGCACTCAATCTCTTGCTAGGATGTTTTTCTTCTGTCAAAGCAGATCTCGTGGACATACCTCTTCCTTTGATTTGAGTTAACTGTGCAGCTTGAGCGAGGTGAAAAGGCTGTGAACTCTTAAGCAACCTTATGATCATTGGCCCTAAGTTAACTATTATTCATGTGACTGGTTAACTGACACCAAGACTAAGCAGCTGAGATGTCACTCATTGGCTATGCCAGCCAGGTAGAATTCATTTAAACATGGCCTTTGGAAAGGATCTTAAAAGACTTACAAAGAACCTTTCATTAACATGCTGATCCAGTCAGAAATGTGACTCAGAAAAACACAAACTTGCCAAGGAAAGAAAAGTCTGCCTTGCCTTGTCAGGAATATACATTGATATACCAAAAGAAAAGGGCAGAGAAGTGCCATCTCTCTCTCTCTCTCTCTCTCTCTCTCTGTTGTAATTGTTCTACACCGCAAGCTTCATCAGCAGTTTCTCTCCATTTGAAAACAGACATGGGATTATGCAAGAAAGGCAACATCCACAGGCTGTGTGTCCCAAATGACACCCTATTCCCTTTATAGTGCACTCCTTTTGATCAGAGGGTTCTGGTCAAACTATGTGCACTACTGTATATAAGAAATAGGGTGCCATTTGGGACACACAGACAAGTAGCTAGGTAACACACCAACAACCCCCTCTACTGCCTCTCTGTTGTCTTCAAGTCTCATAGCTGCTGATTCTGGGAAACTGTGAAGGCAAGGCTGCAAACCCCAACTCAACAGTCAAATCAACTGTCAGACAGGCAGAACAGCAAAGTACAGTATACAGCATACAGAGGACATAACATGGTGGGTTGGCATCAAGGTCAAAGGAAAGAGAACTTCTAACTGCATATATCTGCTTTTATGTTCCTAAAAAACGATTTATGCTCGATCCGATAATGCGGTCCAGAGGCTCCGTACGGAGGGGGTGACGCTATTGTGGAGCCTCCGCAGGCTTGCGGATGCCAAATCCAGCTCTGCGCGGCGATGACATGCGCCTCCCATGTTTTTTAACACTGCGGAGGGCTCCGTATAGCTCTGTATAGCTCCGCATTGACATGATTGGTTGACGATAGGTGGGGGCGGTACATCCTGTATAAACACAAACTCAACTTCCTTGACGACAAACTTGGAGAACTGTGACGAAAGGCCATTGGAAAAAAGTTCACAAATAAAATACATCTTTATGACACCTTGTGTATGGATTCCAAAGACACAAATTAGTTTGAACTCCTGGAAAGAGATCAGGGAGGTAATGGTGATAGATGGGATAAAGAAAGCCGCATTGGCTCACATTCAACAAATCTGATCTAACAAAGTGGATATTTGTCAAATCCGTCATAATATATGTATTGTAAAAGGCCCATCATGTGGTTACTAAAATCTGATGTGGTATATACTAAACAAAAATATAAACGCAACATGTAAAGGGTTGGCGCCATGTTTCATGTGTTCCATATGCACAAAAAGCCTATTTCTCTCATATTTTGTGCACAAATTAGTTTACGTCCCTGTTAGTGAGCATTTTTCCTTTGTCAAGATAATCCATCCACCTGACAGGTGTAACATATCAAGAAGCTGTTTAAACAGCATGATCATTACACAGGTGATCCTTGAGCAGGGGAAAATAAAAGTCCTAAAATGTACAGTTTTGTCACACAACACAACGCCACAGATGTCTCAAGTTTGAGGGAGTGTGCAATTGGCATGCTGACTGCAGGAATGTCTACCAGAGCTGTTGCCAGAGAATTGAATGTTCATTTATCTACCATAAGCTGCCTCCAACGTCTGTCAGAACATTTGCCAGTACGTCCAACCGACCTCACAATCGCAGACCACGTGTAACCACGGCAGCCCAGGAGCTCCACATCAGGCTTCTTTAGCTGCGGGATTGTCTGAGGAGGTGGGTGCTGAGGGGTATTTTTGTTTGTAATAAAGCCCTTTTGTGGGGAAAAACTCATTCGGATTGGCTGGGCCTGGCTACCCAGTAGGTGGCTGTGCCCCTGCCCAGTCATGTGGAATCCATAGATTAGCGCCAAATACATTGATTTGAATTGACTGATTTCTTTCTATGAACTGTAACTCAGTAAAATATTTCAAAATGTTGCATGTTGCGTTTATATTTTTGTTCAGTATATTTAGCCTTTTCTCTGCATAACATTTAAAAGTTGTTCCTTTTCAGGTTTAGAAGAAGTGACTGCTAAATGCTGACTCCCGTTCGTATAAACTGGTAGCATAGCTAGCATACATAAATCAGTGGTGGTAGTCTTTTTTAACTGTAATGCAGTTGATTGATGACGATGACATGAACATGTATTTGGGCTGACATCTATACAAGCATTATACTCCGATTTATACATCGACATAGTGTGAAATACTGTACACATACAAACAAAGCCTAAATGTAGGACCATTTTGTTGGGGGGGGGGGGCAATGGGGAGATTTGGGATGCATGTGGGAAAATGGTGCAGACTTTTTACTTCATCCTATCTTGGCTTGAGTTTTTAACAATTGCTGTCATTTTATTACCATTCAATTTAAAACCTGATGAGGACAGGGGGTGCTATTTTCACTTTTTGGGGAAAATCGTATCCAATTTAAACGGCCTCGTACTCAATTCTTGCTCGTACAATATGCATATTATTATTACTATTGGATAGAAAACACTCTCTAGTTTCTAAAACCGTTTGAATTATTTCTCTAAGTGAAACAGAACTCTTTTTACAGCCCATTTCCTATCCGGAAGTGAGATTTCCAAAAGCGAGGTCTCTCTTCAAGAGCTTGTCTATAAAAGGGCATGTCACTTATGACTGTAGAAACACGTCATACACCTTCCCCTGGGTGTCATGCGGAAGTGAGAGCAGAAATGACTTGATTATCTCGTTCTGGGATTGAATACAACCTCTTGGAGTGAGAGGTCCGCCATTATTTTTTTTTGGAAGGCGCGAAGTTGGACCTGGATTCGCCTCCTGGAAAACCGTCGTTATAGGTGAATATGATCTCCGGCTTCGATTTTATTTGATACATGTCACAATATCATCCTAAAGTATGTTTTTTCAATATAGTTTAATTATATTATTGAAATTTATTCGGGACTTTAGACGTGATACGTTGCAAGAATTTGTTGAAGAAGGAGAGGTTAGCGCCGCACGGCCAGTGTGCTTGCTAATTCAAGAGGGAAATAGTTTGTTCTGGATCCAAACAAAGACGGTTCTGAACAAAGGACCCCTTGTACAACATTCTGATGGAAGATCAACAAAGATAAGGACCCAATTTGGGATGCTATTTCATATATCTGTCGAACTGTGCTATCGCTACCGTCTGCCCTGAATCAATGCTGCTGTGTGTTAGCTATTGTAGTAAGCTAATATAACGATATATTGTGTTTTCGCTGTAAAACACTTCAAAAATCTGAAATATTGGCTGTATTCACAAGATCTTTGTCTTTCATTAGCTATCCACCATATATTTTTCTGAAATGTTTTATGATGAGTAATTAGGTAGTTGACGTTGGTGTCTGTATTTACTCTGGCTACTCCCATGCGATTTCTGACTGTAGCTATGATGGTAGCTATGATGGTAGCAGTAATGTAAAACTGATTTATAGCTCAAATATGCACATTTTTCGAACAAAACATAGATTTATTGTGTAACATGTTATAGGACTGTCATCTGAGGGAGTTTTTTCTAGGTTATTTAGGTTGGTTCTAGGTTAGTTAGGTTGGCTTTGTGCATGCTACCTGCATGCTACCGTTGCTGTGAAAAATGTCTGTCTGTCTTTTGTATTTGGTGGTGAGCTAACATAAATATACGTGGTGTTTTCGCTGTAAAACATTTTAAAAATCGGAAATATTGGCTGTATTCACAAGATCGTTGTCTTTCATTTGCTATCCACCATATATTTTTCTGAAATGTTTTATGATGTGTAATTAGGTAGTTGACGTTGGTGTCTGTATTTACTCTGGCTACTCCCGTGCAATTTCTGACTGTAGCTATGATGGTAGCAGTAATGTAAAACTGATTTATAGCTCAAATATGCACATTTTTTTAACAAAACATAGATTTATTGTGTAACATGTTATAGGACTGTCATCTGAGGGAGTTTTTTCTAGGTTAGTTAGGTTGGTTCTAGGTTAGTTAGGTTGGCTTTGTGCATGCTACCTGCATGCTACCGGTGCTGTGAAAAATCCTCTTTTGTATTTGGTGGTGAGCTAACATAAATATACGTGGTGTTTTTGCTGTAATACATTTAAAAAATCGGACATGTTGGCTGGATTCACAAGATGTTTATCTTTCAAATGCTGTATTGGACTTGTTAATGTGTGAAAGTTAAATATTTCTCAAAAATATTTTTTGAATTTCGCGCTCTGCCTTTTCAGTGGAATGTGGGAGGAGTTCCGCTAGCGGAACCCCGGGGCTAGACAGGTTAACAATGAAGTACTGTATTGCGGTTTGCTGTATGGTTACTGCAGCATTCTGTAAATGATGGTGCATTGTGGAGAAAATGTGTGGGACGGGAAAGAATTGCTGGCTCATTAACATATTTAGTGGCGTTCCTTGTAAGTGGCTATACTTGTTGAACCAATTAGGGAGAATGATGTACCAATTGAATTGCTATGTGGTAGTAGTGCCCTTACAATTGAATGTAGGTAGAAGAACGGGGACAGATCATAGTGACAGTGGGCCATGCACATTTAATGGTTGAATATTATGTCATTTTAATCTGTTTTTGGCCTGTAATCACAAGAATGTGCAAAACTGTCATCAAGGCAAAGTGTGGCTACTTCGAAAAATGTAAAATATTTTTTGATTTGTTTAACACTTTTTGGCTACTACATGATTCCATATGTGTTATTTCATAGTTTTGATGTCTTCACTATTATTCTACAATGTAGAAAACAGTATAAAAAAGAAAGAAAGAAAAACCCTTGAATGAGTAGGTGTGTCCAAAATTTTCACTGGTACTGTATATATTTATTTTTAAAATATATTTTCCTTTATTATTTCTCCCTAACCCTACCACCCCTCCCCGAATTGGAATAAACTCATGGACAACAACACTTAGGCTTCTACTTCCAGCTTATACATACTATATACATTTTACGGACACAATATATTTTACATTAGTTATCTTGTTATTTTTAGTCCCACTCTTCAGCTCCACTCAAACCCTAACATCTATTTCTGAACACCATCCAGTTTTGATTTCTATTTGATATATATTTTTCAACTGTGCTGTGATGTTTCACAAAAGTTCTGAACTTTTCTATTCTCATAATTTCTACAGATTGTAAATGAAATATATATCTTTTTGCTAAAAGTACTATTATATTTTTGATCGATTGACTATGACTTTCAAATCACCCAACCGTGCTATTTGCAGAGTTATCTCCAGGTAATATCTGTATTTTCTGGTGGATTACATTTAAATTGCAACCAACTTTCTATGGCTCGTTATAAAAATAGCTATATTTTGGAGATTATTTCATTTTCAAATAACCGAAAGTGAGAGGTTGTAATCTGAATGAAGGGAAAAGGAGTCAGATTTCAGTATAACTTTAGTGTGACTGAAGCCTTACTGAGAGGTCTAATGCTTTAATATTGAATCATTTCTGCCCTCCAAATTCATATTCATTATATAAATAGGCCCATTTCATTTTGTCTGGCTTGCCAATTTAAAAAACTAGTTGCTAGGTGTAGGCAAGGCCATAAGCAAATAAGTAAACTGGGATATGACTAAAGAGTTAACTAGTGTGATTTTTCCAGGTATTTTCCTTTCAACTGTAGCAAGATCTGATATATTTTTATTTTTAAAATGTATTGTAATGAGATCATTTCTTTCTTTCGGGATATGAATACCGAGCATGTCCACTTCACCGTCAGACCATTTTATTGGTAAACTACACAGTAATCTACATTTTTGGGGGGGTTTTGTGAACCAATTTACAGTATTGTACTGTGCCATTGCTGTACATTTTCCTGTTATTTACTGGAAGCTGGTGGCAAGTTAATGTGAATATTACAGTAATGCACTTTGCACTAGCCAGAGATGAGTAAGGATACATCCAAAAGTTATCTTGTTACAAATAGAGGATCTTTGGAAGACCAACGTATCTTTAACTACAACAACATTCCCAGTAACGGTTACAGAAATGTTTACTTCCTATGACTGTGATATGTGTTTTTTTTTAAAATCAACTTAGATGAATGCACTGAATGTAAGTCACTCTGGACAAGAGTGTCTACTAAATTACCAAAATGTACATGTAAAAATTAAAAAAAATTAAAAGTATTATAATTAATCTGTTTCAAAATAGACCACATGAATTGTAGTTCAGGCCAGTGAACTACAAATTACAAAACAGGTATTGAAAGTATTGAAATATATATATCAAATTCATGTAACATAAATACTGGCTGTCAGTGGCACTAGCTGCCTGCACTGTAAATCTGCTACAGTTTACTAACCACCGTGCTTCCAGTAACGTACTGTAATTCTAGAAATACAGCATGTTACTGTAGTCAGGTGTTCCAGTAATATGCTTGAAATTTGTGTTACAGTAAAGGACCAGTACACCTACAGTAATTTACTGGCTACTGTGCTGGTTCTCTACACTACTTCTCTATGCTCACCTGTTAAAAACCCTGTTCTTTCTCTAATTTCATAGTGTCTTTATCTGTTTTCAATGCATTGCATTCATAGTGACAAGCATGAATGGCTCATTGTCTTCCTACTCTCTTTGTGAACTCTTTCTAAAACAAGATGAGGAAATGTCAAAAGGACACACAAGAGGAAGATTGTGTAAAAAGCAATTAGTGTGAAGAGAGGGCATTGTGAATGGGGGGGGTTAGATATGATAGAATATTGCTTTGACAACAGTATTACCCACTGAATGTAAAGTTCTGTGAACTTCTCTGCTGTGTACTTTAGCTTGTCAGAAGTACAGTAGGGCATTTTGAAAGTTAATACATTCATAACACACACACAAGCACACATATACCCTTACGGAAAAAAACATGTGATTTCAAACGTGAAAAATCACATGATTTCATGTGAATTCATGTGAAACCATGTGTTTTTGGAACAATTCACACGTAAAGATGTGGATTTTCACATGTGATTGCATAACCTTTCACGTGAGATTTCACAGGTGATGCCCTGCAAACAGAAATGAGTCGTTATGATAAACACACAGTGCTTTCAACTTACATATTTGACTACATCGCATATGTTTATATAATTATTATTATTCAACATGTCATTACCTGGGATAGGAACTCACAACCTCTTGGTTCGCTGCATCCTGATCATCCTATACAGAAAACTATACAGAAACCCTCAAATTGCTGAAATAAGTAAAAGGAATCAATGATGAGAGAATATTCAGATTCACTGATAACTACAATAGCAGTCCAAATGGCACTCTTTTGGTAAGTGCAGAGATGTATTATAGGTAATTAATGTGTAGGGAAATTCTGAGAATGCTTGTGGTGCAGCAGAACAGTCAGTGTACTTTAAATCCAGAGGTTATGAGTTCAAATCCCATTTGGGATTATACTTTAGCTGAACAGTGGTAACACATGAAATTGCACATGTAAAAGCTTCAAAACCATTCCAACATGTGTTCCAAAAACACATGTTTTCAAATGTGAAATGTCAAGTGAAGTATTCCAATTCACATGATTTCATGTGTGAAATTTCACTGTAAACATGAAACAACACTGTTAGTCTTTGCTAATAATTTTGTTGAACATTTTTGTCATGTTAAAGTACATTTCTACAGTAATAGGATAATGTATTAGTGTTTTGCTACATATTTACTGTCAATTGCAATGCACTTGCTTGGGTAGGCTACTTTTTGGCCTGTCCTGCAAACTAACTTGGCATGCCTCACTTGCAATTGAATTTAAACGTATAGGATATTTTAGATTTACTTATAATGTTATAGGAAGTGACCGGCTACTGAGTTGATATGAAAATAGTGGAAACAACTTTTAATGTATTTCTACAGCTGAACTATATATTGTCAGTAAATATACAACAAAGAACTGCTGCTCGATCATCCTATTTTTCCAATTTAATTGAGGAAAATAAGAACAATCCAAAATGTATTTTTGATACTGTCGCAAAGCTAACTAAAAAGCAGCATTCCCCAAGAGAGGATGGCTTTCACTTCAGCAGTAATAAATTCATGAACTTCTTTGAGGAAAAGATCATGATCATTAGAAAGCAAATTACAGACTCCTCTTTAAATCTGCGTATTCCTCCAAAGCTCAGTTGTCCTGAGTCTGCACAACTCTGCCAGGACCTAGGATCAAGAGAGACACTCAAGTGTTTTAGTACTATATCTCTTCACACAATGATGAAAATAATCATGGCCTCTAAACCTTCAAGCTGCATACTGAACCATATTCCAACTAAACTACTGAAAGAGCTGCTTCCTGTGCTTGGCCCTCCTTGAACATAATAAACGGCTCTCTATCCACCGGAGGTGTACCAAACTCACTAAAAGTGGCAGTAATAAAGCCTCTCTTGAAAAAGCCAAACCTTGACCCAGAAAATATAAAAAACTATCGGCCTATATCGAATCTTCCATTCCTCTCAAAAAAATGTTTTAAAGCTGTTGCGCAGCAACTCACTGCCTTCCTGAAGACAAACAATGTATACAAAATGCTTCAGTCTGGTTTTAGACCCCATCATAGCACTGAAACTGCACTTGTGAAGGTGGTAAATGACCTTTTAATGGCGTCAGACCGAGGCTCTGCATCTGTCCTCGTGCTCCTAGACCTTGGTGCTGCTTTTGATACCATCGATCACCACATTCTTTTGGAGAGATTGGAAACCCAAATTGGTCTACACGGACAAGTTCTGGCCTGGTTTAGATCTTATCTGTCGGAAAGATATCAGTTTGTCTCTGTGAATGGTTTGTCCTCTGACAAATCAACTGTACATTTCGGGGTTTCTCAAGGTTCCGTTTTAGGACCACTATTATTTTCACTATATATTTTACATTTTATATTTTATATTATATATAGGGGATGTCATTCGAAAACATAATGTTAACTTTCTCTGCTATGCGGATGACAAACAGCTGTACATTTCAATGAAACATGGTGAAGCACCAAAATTGCCCTCGCTGGAAGCCTGTGTTTCAGACATAAGGAAGTGGATGGCTGCAAACCTTCTACTTTAAACTCAGACAAAACAGAGATGCTTGTTCTAGGTCCCAAGAAACAAAGAGATCTTCTATTGAATCTGACAACTAAACGTAGATGGCAAAAAGCTGTCCTTGAAACAGTCTTGATATGTTCTTCAAAAGAGATATCAGGGTTCAGAGTAACGCCGAGGTCCTTCACAGTTTTATTTCAGACCTCGGCGTTACTCTGAACCCTGATCTCTCTTTTGAAGAACATATCAAGACATGTTCTGTTATAATCTCCACCCGGCACAGCCAGAAGAGGACTGGCCACCCCTCATAGCCTGGTTCCTCTCTAGGTTTCTTCCTAGGTTTTGGCCTTTCTAGGGAGTTCTTCCTAGCCACCGTGCTTCTACACCTGCATTGCTTGCTGTTTGGGGTTTTAGGCTGGGTTTCTGTACAGCACTTTGAGATATCAGCTGATGTAAGAAGGGCTATATAAATACATTTGATTTGATTTGAACTGTAGTCAGGAAGTACACAGAAATTCCAATTCTAATTCCAATTATTTTCAATACTGCAAAATTAGGAAGTGGAATTGGGTTTACTTTCTGAATTGACTGGAACTTAAATGAAGTTGACCTCAACATTGGTTAGCACTCTTGGGACGCAACTAGGACTGTGGCTGTGGCCATGACAGAGTTTGACCACAGATTTATTGGCAAGAATACATTTCTGCACTTTGCTAAATGTTGCCCGGAATCAAGTAAATGATTGTGAGATTATATGACAACACCAACTAAAAAATAGCAGTGCTCAGGGACACTTAACATTAAGGCCTAGATTCAATCAGATCAAGCATAAACACATGATTGCCGACACCCGTATAGCTGGCGTTTGGTAGTGTCGGAGGTCTAACTGCGTTACTGTACAGTGTTGTTCTCTGGTGTACAAAAAGGTCAAAGGTACACATAAGGGACCTTCAGAGGTACACATAGAAACTCACATGGTACTAGTCGGTACCTTATAGGGTACATGTGCAGATAACCTAATATAACGTAACATTTTCTACCCTATATTCAATTTAATGCTGCGTACATTTTTTCCAGTTGTGAAGTCATAAATACCAGTTGGATGCATTCACGTGGTTTGAATTGAGAAATACTGATTGGCCAACAAGCTGCGTAAACCACAAACTAAAAGTACAGCTATCATGCGTGTAAACACATTATAGTGTCCAAAAACCATACTAATGAATTGCTTTTTATAAATAATGTTTTGTTATTGCATTTAACTGCCAAAAATGCTGTTATAAAGGTAACTTCCTTAGTAGGTGACGTCAGAGGTCAGCATGTGGGAGAAGTGGGAGCTAAGGATGATAGACGAGTAATTACAAGTTGGAGGGCCATTCAAGTAGATTTCTTCCAGTCGTATGTCGTAGATTCCTTCTTCCCACTTGTTTATGAACGGAGCATGATGCTGTGTTAACAAGCTAGTCGGAACTAGGAAATGTCTGACTTGCTAACTGGTTGTTAGTTAATCATGTGCCGCGTTCAATAAATTAGCAACTCAGAAATGTCAGAGTTTCCTAGTTCCGACTAGCATGTGAACGCGGCTATACTGCACTTTGAAATCTAGGTGGGTCAATGTGCTGGCGAGGCACATTAGCATATTTGGAGGCATAGTCGAAAATATGTTGCATTTGTGCCAACCGTCAGTCAGAATGTTGTACCAGTTTAAGTGATTTTATCATTGTATTGCTGAAAGTTGAGTGCCTGTTTTGATACTGTGTAGTTATCCAATCTGGGTAAGGGCTTGTGACAATCAAGCACTTAATGGCAGCTGGTTCACAGAAAGGTGAAGTTTCATTTTCAATAATTTACTGTAGCTAAACCATCACACTCACTGACCTGATGGTCTGGTAGGAAATTGACTACGACAATGACATGGTGACCAGTTATAAAGGAGAAATATTGTTTGGCTCTTGTGGAGTATGTGCACTCATGTCAGCCTCTAACAAGGTCGCAGAACTGACAGCTTTGTATATGAACAGAATCCAATTGCAAGTTCAAATCCCCAAAGAATGTTTGTATACTTTATGACATCAAGTGTCCTTGAGTACTGCTAGTTTTACATTAATGTTACCTTGGTGGTGATAATTGGACAATTATTTATTTGATTCTGGGCAGTTTTCAGCAAAGTGCAGAAATGCATTCTTGCCAATAAGTGGCTCATATCTTTTTCACAGTCACGGATCTGGTGGTGTAGCTGCACTGTAGAGGGACATTTCAGGTTGCTAGAAACTGAGCAATTGCGCATTCAAGTCCCATTTAAGGGTAAGTCCCACTTGTGGTCACACTACAAGAATACAGCAGCACACTGTAATTTTATAGAAAGAACACCATTGTTTTAGTATATATTTACTTTCATTTTTACTGTAACTTTAGGCAAAGCACAGAAGCATATTATTGGCAGTAAATATATATAGCCAATCTCCATTACATCCAGAGAACTGGTGGCACAGCAGGAGCTTCAGGTAGATAGCAACCAAGAGGTTTGGAGTTCAAATCCCAAGTTAGGTTGTGTCATAAGCATACAGCATCATACTGTCCTTTCACATTAACACCTTCATTTAGCTGTAAAATGACAGTACAATATTCATGGTATCACATGTTTAAATGTTGCGTCCCCATGTTGTCTCATTTATTTCACATCAATTGCACATGAGATCATGCTCTGGCATGCCTAAACATGTGACCACGTGCAGTTTTATGTTATCACATGTTATCACATTAACTTCGCATTCAAATCACATGAGCTCCCACGAGATCACCGCAAACACACACACATACACACAGAAATATAAAAATAAAAAAATACAAAAATCTGGTTCTCATTTTCAAATAAATATTTTACAGCCAGCACAGGACAGTAATCATAAACCACAATAATATGTTTTCCACTAAACTTCCGTACAAAACCTGTTCTGTAAGTAGCCCAGGGGTGTTAATGTGGTGAAAATGACTGCACTCTTAAGGTTTCCTGCGCTGGCATTAATGGCCATGTGTAATTTCCTGGGGTAGTAAAGTTTTATAGCGTAATAAACCAAGGAAAATACAGTACTGTACACATGATGCAATGCTATAGCTATTTGCATAGATGGCTATTTAAACAGGCAATTTAATGGACTACTGAACCGCTCAGGGCCTAATCAACAGATCTGTCAATTAAACACAAGGGCTCAACATTGTATCACTAATAACTTCAATATTAGTGGATCAACAATTATACACTCCCACTACTAAGCACACTGACCGCTGTAGCTAGAAGACAGGAAGGGAGAGCAAACATGGATGTTGCACTGGCACATGACACAATGGGCAAATACTATATTTTCCTGATCTACCCAGCAACATTTTATCAAAGAGACAGGAGATTAAAAAGGGTTGAGATGGCAAGTCTTCAGGCTTGGGCTCTGCGATGAGGCAACCGAGGTGATTCTACCCCAAGGAGAAGGTACTGATAGTGGATGATTGAGAATCAAATGTCAAATGCAAAAGTTTAAAAAATGACAAGTATTAAGAACTTGGGGAGGCTGAGTTGAGCAGGTTCCTAGTTCAGCTGTGATAAGGATAGCCAATACTGTGGGGAAACAGAGGAGAGGAGAGAGGAGAGAGACCAGTGATTGCTCCCTAGAGTCTATTGATGCACCGGTGCATAATAAGTAACATAATAAAGAATCCTCATCAAAACCAGTCAGTTTAAGATAGAGATATCAGGGGTTTTTGCATGGGCTTCGTCTCAAACCACTGCCTCCTGCATCTGCGGTGGAAAGTGGCCAAGCTAAAGTGGTGTTTGTCAGACCATGAGACAAAAAGTCTGTGTCCCCGCGACCTATGTGGCATTGATTTGAGTCAGAAACCCTTATTCTAGTGTCAAAATTGACTACAAAGTGTAAATAGGATAACTTTGGTCATAAAGATCGCCTCATCTAAAAGGAAGTTTGGAACATCCGTCCGTCACAAGGGGTAAATTAAGGTCGGGGTTTTGATTTGACGATGTCCATTTGCCCACTAACATGGGACGAACAGCTGCGGTGATTGCTCTCTATCCAATAGCATGGACAGTGAGACAGACCTGCCAAGCAGCTCCGACATTGTTTACATAAGACAACACGTCGCACATTTTTGTAACTTAAGAAATACTGCACCAATCAAAAATAATTACATATTTCTTGAGTTATCTTAGATTCATTCTGGGGATTTTGAGGAAGTGAAATAGGCTTCTGTCTCTACAGTGTCTCATGGGGGACAAACATCATTAACCATTAATGCGGATACACACATCCAAGACTGACTTTTTTTTTCTTCTAATGAGCATCAGAAAAACACACGTGGCTCTTTAAAAGGATACTTTAGGATTTTGGCAATGAGGCCATTTAGCTACTTCCCCAGAGTGAGATGAACTTGTGGATATCATTATTATGTCTCTGTGTCCAGTATGAAGGAAGTTAGAGGTAGTTTTGTGAGCCAGTGCTAATTAGCATTAGCACAATGACTGAAAGTCTATTGGTATATGCTAGAGAGAGAGAGAGAGGGGGGGGGGGGGATCCATATCAGCCGAATGGGAGAGCGCACCCTGAGATTGCTTTGGAGGGTCTGAATGTGATGGACACTTAAGGTGGATATCCACATAATTTTCCTGGCAGCACAATCTTATTCATTCTCAACCGTGGGTAATGGAGGTAAAGTGCATGTTTCAAATGGCACCCTATTCCCTATATAGTGCATTGCTTTTGAACAGGGACCTGTGGGGGGCACCATATAGGGAATAGGGTGCCATTTGAGACTCAACCACAGATACCAGGTGCAGCTTTAGGTCTGCGTTCAATTCAGTGAGGCAGGCAGGTCTCAGTGCCAACCCAAATTTGATAAACTTTTTATTGTTGGCCTACCCACTGTGCTAGGCTGTGGCTCCACTGTTGTAAAAACCATCCGGACAAAGCAGTGGGAGATTGAAAGGGAGATATGGAGCGGGGGTTGGAGATGGGGGAGAGAAAGAGAGTGAGAGAGAGATAGAAATACAGAAAGAGGGGAGAGAGAGAAAGAGACAGCACCTAGTGAGGATTTTGATTAAACATTCTGTTTTCTGTAACGCGCTCATCCTAATCAAAGATGTGGAAGGCTTTCAACTTGTCGATGCGTGGCTAATGACTAGGTGATTAATCACCCTCTGTCGCTGCTCTGAATATGTGCGTGTGTCTGTGTGTCTGTGTGTGCTCAAGTGTGTGTGCTCAAGTGTGTGTGCGTACGTGTATTTCCCCACTCAATGTGAAAAGACTGTCAACCAGACACGGCGATGAGGGATCACCAAAATACAGTTACCACTCTCTGCTTGTTAACAAAGTGTCATATCCTCTCATTGTCTGGTGAGAGAAAAGAGAGCTGAGAGTTAGCTCTCCTCAAGAACTGATTATTGTCCATTCGTGTGTTTAGGGTACTGTGGTGTGGCTCAACAGGATTACAGTTGATTCAAAGAGACTGAAAAAGGGGATTTTCAGAATCATCTGTGTGTGTCAAAAGGCTTTTGTGCGAGACTGATGCAGCACTTTCACTCCTGTTAGTCTTAGCTATACCCAGAACAGGGGGCAAAGGTTGCTAAGTGACCCTGTTGTTGCTAGCGACATGCGAGATATGTCAACAAGATAATGCAATCTACTGATTCAAGTCTTAAGGCAACTAGACAATCAGGTCTCCTTCGTGAAAAAGGTCTTCTGACCTCAGTGAGACTTGGTTAAAAAAACAGACAAGACCATTTCCTGTGCTTGGGCTAGATCAGGTATTCCCAAACTGGGGATTCCTACCCCAGGGCTACGCGCAATGCCGTCGGAGGTACGCCAAACAAAAGTGTGATTCACATAAAAAAATATAGATGTACAGTTGAAGTCGGAAGTTTACATACACCTCAGCCAAATACATTTAAACTCAGTTTTTCACAATTCCTGAATTTTAATCTTCGTAAAAATTCCCTGTCTTAGGTCAGTTAGGATCACCACTTTATTTTAAGAATGTGAAATGTCAGAATAAGAGTAGAGAGACTGATTTATTTAAGCTTTTATTACTTTCATCACATTCACAGTGGGTCAGAAGTTTACATACACTCAATTCGTATTTTGTAGCATTGCCTTTAAATTGTTTAACTTGGATCAAATGTTTTGGGTAGCCTTCCACAAGCTTCCCACAATAAGTTGGGTGAATTTTGGCCCATTCCTCCTGACAGAGCTGGTGTAACCGAGTCAGGTTTGTAGGCCTCCTTGCTCGCACACGCCTTTTCAGTTTCTGCCCACAAATTTTCTATGGGATTGAGGTCAGGGCTTTGTGATGGCCACTCCAATACCTTGACTTTGTTGTCCTTAAGCCATTTTGCCACAACTTTGGAAGTATGCTTGGGGTCAATGTCCATTTGGAAGACCCATTTGCGACCAAGCTTTAACTTCCTGACTGATGTCTTCAGATGTTGCTTCAATATATCCACATGATGTTCCTCCCTCATGATGCCATCTATTTTGGGTTGGTGTTCTTCAACTTGCAAGCATCCCCCTTTTATCCTCCAAACATAAACATAAACAGTTCTATTTTTGTTTCATCAGACCAGAGGACATTTCTCCAAAATGTACGATCTTTGTCCCCATGTGCAGTTGCAAACCGTAGTCTGGCTTTTTTATGGCGGTTTTGGAGCAGTGGCTTCTTCCTTGCTGAGCGGCCTTTCAGGTTATGTTGATATAGGACTCGTTTTACTGTGTGTCACGACTCCTACCGAAGGTGGCTCCCCTTCCTGTTCGGGTGGTGCTCGGCGGTCGTTGTCACCGGCCTACTAGCTGCCACCGATCCCTTTTTCCCTTTTCTGTTGGTTTGGTCTGATTTGTTTTACCTGTTTCTCGTTTAGACTTTTAGTTTGGCTATTTAAGTCGGTAGGCCCGCCTGCTCTTCGTGCGGGCTTGTTTATTCCCACTTTGTATGTGGGGTAGTGCATTCTTGGTTTGTTTCCTGTTTTGGGCATTTTGTTTTATGACGCTCAGTTTCGTTGTATGTACTATTTTGCCCGGTGCTGATTAAAAGCGCTATTCAGAACTTTCTGCCTCCTGCACCTGACTCCGCACCCACTACGCCTAAGTTTGTTACACTGTGGATATAGATACTTTTGTACCTGTTTCCTCCAACATCTTCACAAGGTCCTTTGCTGTTGTTCTGGGTTTGATTTGCACTTTTTGCACCCAAGTACGTTCATCTCTAGGAGACAGAACGTGTCTGCGTGGTCCCATGGTGTTTATACTTGCGTACTATTGTTTGTACAGATGAACGTGGTACCTTCAGACGTTTGGAAATTGCTCCCCAGGATGAACCAGACTTGTGGAGGTCTACACTTTTTCTTCTGAGGTCTTGGCTGATTTCTTTTGATTTTCCCATGATGTCAAGCAAAGAGAAACTGAGTTTGAAAGTATGCCTTGAAATACATCCACAGGTAAATCTCCCTTTGACTCAAATGATGTCAATTAGCCTATCAGAAGCTTCTAAAGCCATGACATAAATTTCTGGAATTTTCCAAGCTGTTTAAAGGCACAGTCAAATTAGTGTATGTAAACTTCTGACACACTGGAATTGTGATACAGTGAATTATAAGTGAAATATTCTGTCTGTAAACAATTTTTTGAAAAATTACTTGTGTCATGCAAAAAGTAGATGTCCTAACCGACTTCCCTATAGTTTGTTAACATGAAATTTGTGGAGTGGTTGAAAAACAAGTTTTAATGACTCCAACCTAAGTGTATGTAAACTTCCGACTTCAACTGTATGTATGTATATATATATACAGTAATCCCTCGTTTATCGCGGGGGTTACGTTCCGAAAATGACCCGCGATAAGTGAAATCCGCGAAATAGAAAACTTTTTTTTTTTTTTACAATTAGCAACTATTACATGTATACAAATACAGTGACTCACGTGTAGGCCGTTTCGTCGACATTATGGGTTTAGGAGATGTTCGAAATTACAAGATAATTTGGCCAACTTAATGTAAATTTGCCAAGCTGTTTTATGTACGTACACATAACTGCACGAGACGACAAAATGATAGCACAATTCGTAGCATGTTTTGATACAAGAAGCGGGAGTGAGTTTTTAGCGAATCAGAATGCAGAGCACAATGCACCAAAAAAAAAAAAAAAATGCATTATGAAAATCCGCGAAATAGCGAATCCGCGATAAGTGAACCGCGAAGTGGCGAGGGATCACTGTATATATATATATATGATTATTTTCACGTTTTCAAACAGTCCATTTATTTTTTCCAACTGGGCTATACATTTGGGTGACGTTTTTTCTCGCCTGAATGATCTGTTTCTAGGATTACAGGGACTCTCCGCAACTATAGTCAATGTGCGGGACAAAATTGAGGCTATGATTAGGAAGTTGGAGCTCTTCTCTGTCTGCATTAAAAGTTCTGAATAGCGCTTTTAATCAGCACCGGGCAAAATAAGTTTTTGTCCAGGACTAGGCTTAATTTGTTTCCGGGACACCAGACCAAACAATATGTCTTGAAGTGCTTAACATATTAATTATTGTCACTTACGAATACTGAGTATATTGTGTCATACATACTGTAGCTAGCGTTGACCAATAGACACACAAAGTTAGTATATTTTCACCTTCTGGTTTGGATTACAACCATAGTAAAAGCCACATAAAGATCTCAGTCTGAACCGTAAACGTTCTCATCACACCTTGGCAGAGCCAGAGGCTACAAACACTCTAATGACTGTCTATTTAGTAGAGGATCCCTTGTCTCCGCCACATGGGAGAAGCACTGTAGGAGTCCCTGTTGTCCAACCAACAACCAACCTTATCATTACAGAGAACATCTCCACAGGATGTAGTTACACGCGCACACACACACACGCACACACACACACACTATTATTACTGAGAACATCCCTTGGACATAGCAGGCATGCAGAAAGAAGGCATTAGGAACATCTATGACATCCCTGTCATGTACCTCCTCAGGGAGAATCATCAACTTTGAGCTCTAGTCTGATGGGCTGGCTGTAAACCACCTTTGTCCTCACAACCCCCTTTGCTCTCTCATTGACACATTCTATCAGTCATGTTACTGTAAATCCATTACTGTCTCTACATAGACAGAAAATGATTGAAGATAAATGTCACAGCAAAATATGTACAGTATGTCAAAGTTTAATGTTAAAGAAATGGAAACCGCAGAGGTATTTTGACTCATCTGGATGTGTTTGTTGGAATGGGTGAATTTACAACACTGTTTGACCAGAGGGCATTCTCACGAACTCTGACCCGAAGAGAGATAGTGACAGGACTAATAGATGAGCTGCTAGGTTAATGTGGACTGAGTGGCTGCATCCTGAATGGTGCCCTTTTCCCTGCAAAGTGCACTACTTTTGACCAGGGCTCATAGTGTGTGTAGGGAATAGGTTGCAATTTGGGACACCGACAGTGATTCTGGAGAATGCAACCCTCCTCCCCATGTCTGTTTAATTATCCAATGTGTTTATTAGTTGGCTTTGTCAAGACATAAAGTCTCCACTTTTATACTGCATTTGTCCGACTGTGATCGTATGTGTTATAAAAAAGAGACTCACAGGACCGGTTTATTGTTCTCGCCTCATAATAGTCATTGTAAAGAAATGTTTTAAAATCAAGGTTAACAATCACAGTCTGATCCAGTATGTTGACTATTTGTCCTTGACAGAGCCTCGTACGACAGCACGTTGACAAAATAACTATCTTGTTACATTATATTCCTTCCAACACTCTCTCCATATAACCTTGAGAAGGCTAGAAAAATAAGAGACTGACTGTGACGATTTAGATTCTAAAGAAAAGACGGTTTATAGGGGTTGCGAGGGATAGAGAGAAAAAAGGTTTGATCCTTGAGTATCCATGGTTACATGGGCTTTATTACTGTTTGTCTTGGAGAACCAATGCAATAAAAGTCCAGGAGAGGAATGTTTGGTCTGGTCGCAGGGCGAGAGGAGTGTGATTGCAGAAGTCGGGTTGGTCGGTTTCTTCACACAAAAGGATGTTAGGTTGGGAGACAATGCAAGGCAAAGGCCTAGGGCCTGTACACTCTCTCTCTGTCAGACGGACGTAAGGGGCCCGGCCAACTCTCGTAACGGCCTCATCTGGTTCACATGTTTATTACTGGCACAAGGGCCTCATTACAGCTGATTGGATAGCCTCGGAACAGTCCAGCTCTGTTCTGTTCACATCATATTTCAGCCAGCATTTTCCAATTTAGATTTAGAAGCTTCAGCTAGGACTCTCAGGTATGTTATTAAAAAAACAAAATGGAAAATTGAGTGTCTCTCTCAGCAGCAGCATAGCAGTCTTGATCAGGCTCGGCGGTAAGTGATAATGAAATATCGAGGCGGTAACTCATCCGTGCCGTGGAGGGAGGGGGAGGGAAGGAAAGAAAGAAAGAAAAGGGAGGAGGGGGAGGAGGAGGAGAAAGGGAGGGTAGCGATATGAGCTGCCCACACGCCTGCCGTCGTCTCCAGTTGCGATGGAAATCTCGCTTGTTGTCAGGTCCTGTGCGGTCAGCGATTTACCATGCTCACACCTCCTCCTCCTCCTCCTCCTCATACACTTCTCACTCAGGTGGATGAGTGACTGCAGGACGGCTTCGCTCTATTATCTTTCTTTTTCTCAGTCTCACCGTCAGTCTGGCTGAGTGTTAAATGAAATAAAGACACAGAGAAAGAAATGTGTTTCCACCCCGTGGTGGTCCTGCCGGCTCCATCCTCCAGGCTGCGGGCTCCAGAGGAGGGACATTATGTCCCATGGTGCGGCCGATTCAGACGGATGGTCCCTGGGGACCACAAACAGCATCTTAAACTGACCTCCATCCCCGCCCTTCATCTCTAAAGGGACTGGAGAGAATTGAACACTCAGCTATTATTAGCTAGTGAAAGGACACTGTTTAGAGGAGCCATTTGGATGAAGAGTTAGAGAGAGGAAGAGCGAGGGGATATTCTTGGATATACTTGGATATAATATACTTGGATATACTTGAATTTGCAATTCAAGTTTTGTTTTATAAATTTTTGAACTCATGACAACATGTCTTAATAGACCACACACTGGCATACGTTTCGACTTGCTCCCTCCTCAAAGCGTGTTACAGTTACAGTCCCAAACCATCGTAACAGTGTGACTTCATCAGGAAAAGTGTGTCACCATTAGGGAATGGAGCCCCGGGGACCAGCATCCAATGACACACCAGTGTACTCATTGTTAAACTGTCTCCAGGGGAATTCTCACTTCCTGGTGTGACAGGGCCTGGGCCAACTGTTACCCTAAACAGTAACATATCAAAACAAAAAGCCTCATTACTACTATGTGTAAGTGTAATTACTGTATCTAGCTATCAATCCTGTGATTATTTTGTGTTTTGTTGTGTAATTATGTTTCACTCCTGTCAGTGTTCGACTTTCAGTATGACTTGTTTGTTTACCTCCCACATACAGAAGATTGCAAGAGCTATCACGCTAACCCATGTCATCTATCAAGCTGAAGGAGGGTTAGACAAATTGGACTGGCTAAGTGTCTCTCCAATTATACAGTAGTGTCTCTGGAACAGCATTACAAGTGACTGCATTGATCGCCTCAGTCCAGTAGCAGGTATCAAACCAGACACAGACAACCATGTCAGGCATTCAAATAATCCAATCAAACACATCCACTCATCTCGGTAAAGCATGACTTTAACATAGACAGACAAACCACATACTGTAAATTGCTCTGCAGTTCAATTTAAATGAGTTGTTGTTATTGATGCCAGGTGAATTATTATTTCTTAGGCACTGTAGTGCAGGCTCTAGGTAAGTCATGACAAAGGGGTGTGTTGCTACAAATAGTTACCAACCCTACAGCATCTGTATAATCTTACACTATTTTATTTCTCTATTCCGACAAACCTGGAGGTAATACAGATCACTTGTCACAGATCTGAACATCCCAAATAGCAGCCTATTTCCTACGTAGTGCACTAATTTTGATCAGGGCCCATATGTACTATACTACATATGGAATAAGGTCCCATTTGGGATGCAGACAATTTATTTCCTGTCAAGACATTTGTCTGTAGGGTAAGTCCTTTTTTTATGAGCTATCTCAACCCTCTGGGCAGTGGTGGCTGGTGGCTTGTTATCCAGCTGGCCCTTTCTGGCTTTCGGGATGTAAATGCTGGAGTTGTTTAAGAGGTGAGTGGGAAGACATCATGATGAATGGTGTGGTGGTGAAGTACAGCATCCCACAAACACACACACACACACAACCACACACACACACAACCACAACCAGGCAACTCAGCCGTCTGGCTTTGGCCAGGGTCACCTGACCTCCATCTGTCACCTGTCTGCTGTCTCGGCTATCGTAGGACCATCAGCAGCCATTGCAAACACACCCCCTCTCTCTTTCCTCTCTCCTCTCTGTGTCTGTGTCTCTATCTCTCACTGTCTCTTCCCTCTGGCGGTCTCCTTCAAACCTGTGCAAAACTCTAATCTTTATCTCCCCTTATACTCTCTCACTCTCTCTCTCTCTCTCTCTTGCTCTCTCTCTTTTTTAATCCCATCCATTGTTTTTCTTAAACATCCTCTCTTTCTGTCTATTCATACTTTGCTGCACATAAATGTGCTTCTGTCCCTGTCTGTATTTCTTCTTGATTATGAGACATAAAGGAGTCTTTTGAACCCTATCGTTGATTTTCCCTAACAAGGATCCTAGATGAGGCCTATCAATATCTCTAGATTAAAATCAATCAAGTCCACCCGCTTCCCTTTTATTGGTGGTTAAAAATGAAAGCACTGCTTTGTTAAAAACCAAATAGAACACCCTCTCATGTTCTATTTGTGCCAATGTACACTAATGTCCAACGATCCTGGTCAATAGTCTAGCTATGAGCATAACATTCAGAGACCCTACTCTACTCTTCAATGTAAACCCCAAGGCATTTGTAACTCAAATAAATTTGAACTCAAAGTCAATGAAAAATCATTGTTACTTAGAATGTTTATGTGGTACTGACTCAAAACTAAATGAGAAGTCACGTCAACTCTATTTTTTTTCAGCATGCTCTACTGCAGGTTGATTTGAAAAAAAATGTTTTTAATATCTGTGTTTTGCATGTACATTGAGTGGTTGATTGATTCATATTGTGCTATACAAAGATAAATATCATACATTTTTCGAAAATAATCCAATCATTTAGTCAGATTTTTTGCTCTCCTTACTGAAATGGTTGTTCCAGTTTAAATGGCTAACGTAGTCGCCTCACGCTGTTCCTAACCCTGGCAGTCATTATGAATGCTGGTTGCAGATTAATAAAACTTTAAACTGTTGGCTCTCCTAACTCTGGCTGGATTCCAATAGGAATTACACATCACTTTGCAAGATGGCATAGTGTGATTTGCCGGTAGGGTTGTAAAATTCTGGTAAATTTCCCAGGTTTTACAGA